>NW_021632827.1:0-39159 GCF_004799145.2 Neltuma alba | reverse complement strand
ACCTAACATGTTTTTATGATATTGTTATTCGCTTATATGAATTACATGCGAGAGCCACCAATTTAGTTCTACCAACTTTTCATTAGGGTCTCATATCTAATGACTTTCCAGTTTCTAGGCTTTTCCACTGAGAGACAGCAATATTATAGCAATCGAAAGAAGTTAAAAAGCGGTGGCCAGCTACCCCCCCCACTACCACATACAGTGCAAGATGGATATCGATGTTAGGTCGGCCGGCGCATGCCCTTGTGTGTCCCCCCTAAGTGCCCTTTTTTCAGAAATATAAAAAAAAATATCTGTCACATAACAACATTAATATATCTTAATTATCTGAGGGAACCTTCTACACATATAGAAATGAACAACCAACATTCATTCTTAATGATGATGCTTTGTCGATAAGCATTTTTGTGTATTGGTCCTTTTTTTGATAAGATACTATATTTTAGTCCCTTGATAGGCGCTCGTTGTTAGTGAAAGAGTTCGATTTGGGTTTATCATCAATCCTTAGCCTACCTGGCTGCATTATATTGATACAAAATCTACAAAACTATCCGGGAACTTATGGATCTAAATCCTTCTGTGGATAGTAGTCAATTTTATGTTATTTTTTTTATTTTTTTTTTCCTTTTTAATTTTAAAAAAGCAAAACATGTAGAATAAAAACAATCTTTTAATTAAGATTTTTTGTTACACGCAATACTGAGGCCTGTATACCTTTGGGAGAAAATTCAAAAGGCAGCATTGAGATGTTTCCAGACGATGATTTGTAGCAAGTGGCAAATGCGCCACTAGCTTCTCCTAAAATGCTACTTTGCTTAATGAATGCCCACAGTGTATGACTATAAGCCTATAAGGTGGCCATTTGGCTAGTGGAAGACGAATTTCGCCTTGTATTATACTCTGATTTGTCGATTGCCTTGTTTTCCCTTGAACATCAACCGCCCATTTATGATTTTTAAATTAATTAAGTAATTATTAGGAATGTAATTCATAGATCACGAACTTTAGGCACAATGCTTTCTTTCTATGTCTAAAAGCACTTGTGTATACATGGCGGCAAACTTTGGATCTAAACAGTGCAAGCGTTATATAATACTACCTCCGATTCTTAATATAAAGCTAGTTGACTAATTTGAGTAAATTAAAAAAATTTGTTAAATTAGTTATTTGTAATAAATATGTATTGTTTATCCTAAAATACCCTTACTAATCAAGAATATTAGTTAGAACTATTATTACTATAATGACTATCTCAAAAAAAAGTGGATAAATATGATAAACAAAGTATATTAAGGTATTATATTTAGAACCAAAATAAAAATCAAACGAGCTCTTATATTAAGAACCGGAGGTAGTATATTCATATAAAGTCCATATTATTCGACGGTAAAAAAAGCATCCCTTAAATTTCTCAGACTTCCTGCACAATAAATCCACATTAGTTTTAATACCTAAAAAACATATTATTAATTAACTCCTTCCTTTCATAACACTAGCAAACTTTTCATCATCCATTAATTATGAGAGTCCATTTGATACATATAGTAAATAGATGAAGTATCAAAGTTGTTACGCATTTTATAATGTTACATCACTTGGCAGATTACTTAAGCATTCATGGGGGGTAGGATTATGCGGTTATGCCTATAAAATTTACAAACGATGCCAGGGAGGGTGTTTGAAAACCCTCAAAGGCACATAAACTATATTTTTATATACACGCTACCAAAGTTTCAAGAGAAAAATCTATCATATAAATAAAGCAAACTCACAAAAAGTTCACTAAGCTGTAGCTGGTTGTCCATGGAATGGGTGCGTTGTGTAGCGTGCCTTATCACTTTATTCTAAGGGGCGTTCATGATGATCGATGACTGCCTTGTATAATAATTGATAACCATTCCTAATCAAATGTTCCATACTTTTTCTAGAGCACTAATTCAAACATCTCGAGGACTACACGGACCAAATTTTTGTGCAATGATTAAACGTCTGTTATTAATTCTAAAAAAATTTTAGAACATTTTAGTGAATAATTTGCTGCTAATCTGTGTGGATAGAAAGAATCTAATAATTAATTATGATATATATACCTAAATTTTATTCAATCTACTCTGCAGCTTGTAAATGAGGGCTATTCCTTAGTTCTTAGATGAAAATTCGGTTTTTTTTTTTTTTTTTGGGGTGGGGGTGCGGGGAATAAACTCACGCGAAGGCATCGGTTGATCGAGGCAGTTTGAAAGCTCTCCTCTTTTCTTCTTTTTTCTAACCCTTAAATTAATATTTCAACGGTTGATATTGAAATCTTTTTAAAATTATTATTAAAATATTAAATTATAAAATAAGTAAATAATAATTATAAACTATATTAAGATTTAATTTTAGTGGTTTGCAAATGCACTAAATATTTTCAAATTTTTTAACAAATAGTTTATACAAAAATTAAAATCTAAACTATCGAAATATATTAATTCAATTATTAGAAAAAGAAAAGAAGGGAATAGGATAAGAAAAAGAAGAGGCTCCGAGCAGGGGGTATGTGTCACAAACTCGAGAGACCAAAATCCAAAATACTCCTCCAGTCCTTATTATAAGACCTCATTTGACTTTTTATTTGGTCCTAATTATAAGACCCCAATCCATTTTGTCTCTTATATTTATGTATTTTTTTCCAAGATAATCCTTCTAATAATGATAGTTTTAGCCAATATACTTAATTAGCAAGGATATTTTAGGAATGACAACACTTATTTATTATAAATAACCAACTTAACTTACTTCCTTAATCTCCTCAAATAAGTCAATTGGGTCTTATAATTAGGACCGGAGGAGTATTACATCTTCACGGAAATTAGTCTAAAATAAAACTATAATGAAATAATCAGTGTATTATACACGTGAAAAATAAAAACACATTATTTATATATATGTTGCCCATTATTTCCATTCATTGCCTCATAGTGGCTTCTATGGATGCAGAACTTTGGCTATTTCTTTCGTTAAAGTTGAAGAATAACCATCATTAATTGTGACTGCGCAATAACGTAGTTCGTGAGATTCCAAAACAGGCTTCAAAATCCCCTCACGAGCCAGAGGTTGAAGTTTAGAATTAGTCGCCGTTACGGGTGGAGAATGCACAGTCCTTTTGAAATGAGCTAAGGAGGAAAGTTCATCAACAGCTTCAATGATACTCTCAATGCATATTATCACATCACTGAGTAGTGAAGTAACTGCAGCAGCTGCAACTATCTCCGTGAGCTCAACGCCTTCCCAATATGGTTCTGATCTTAAAAGAGAATGAATCAATTCGATGGAGCGTTTAGCTTTTGCAACACGAGCCTTCGCTGTTGTTGATGTTAAACAAGTCATTGATTTAACTGACGAAGATAATACCTTCAATGCTTTTCCACATTCTAAGCTTGCAGATTGGCACGAATCCTTTATGCTGATTCCAACTTGATTACTTGTCTGCATCATGGATATCACTAGGTTGATATTAATTAAAATCTCGATTAAATAACAATTTGCTATATATATATATATATATATATATAACTTACCAGGATCAAAGACCTGAGATAAACATCTAGAGCTTCAGCTTTATATGCGCATTGTCGTGTTAAGTTCCCAAGTTCCAGATATCTCTGCCATGGATGACGGAATCTTATTTGGCCATGACAAGGCTCCCATCTTGCAAAGTTGGCCTAGAAAAAGAGCGAGATTGAGTGAACCAAATTAGTATATTTATATTATATGTATGTTTTCTTTTTCCGGAAGAGTAATAAGTGCTAGTTATAGCTATGTTTCAAAAATGAGCTTTTCCTCTATTAAAGAACTCCTCTTTAGTGAGGAATATTTACCAGTGTTTCTTCTCTTGTCTTGGAGGTGAGAACACTTTCATATTCTTTGGCAAATGATCTCTCACTATGCTTGGGTTGCAAGTCAGTTCCAAACCCTTCCAAGAAATTGCCAAGCTTTTCCAAGTTAGAAGCGAGCAGATTGTGAAGATCGTCTCCGCTCCAAACAGGGAACAAGAAAACACAGATGATGATAGCTATAAAGCTGCCAATGATGATTGTTGAAAGCCTCTTGAAAGCAAGATCTAGGATCTGATCATCTCGATATCCAGATACTGATACAAGGCTGAAGGTTAATATGAATATTGTTAACCCATAATCATATCTTGCCTTTACTTGTGGAACAAATCTCATGAACGTTATAAGCGCACCTACAACAACCCAAAAATAAATACATAAATAAATATTGATTAATGTCATTGTTTCTTATTCTTATAATATAAATACTGCTACATATACCTATGATGTAGAGGAAGAGTGAAATTAAGACAGGCTTCTCCTTCTCCCCTGACAAAGTTGATAATTTTTGAACTGCAGCGCCGAGAAAACCTCCTAGCAACGTCGCCAACATTCTATTCAGACCTTTCCCCAGAGTCGCTCCTGCGTCATCATTAGTAATAGAATATTTTTTCATTAAGCAGGTCTTGATTTGGCTTTAAACATTGGTTATTACTATTAAAATCAAGTGGTGAAATGGGCATGAAACAGTTACGTTGTAGGTTAAAAAAGAACTTACCCACAGAAAATTCCATGACGACGACGACAGTCATGACGGCCCATATTGCGTTGTCGCCGAAACTATCGTAAAGACGCCGGAGAAAGAAGAACAAAGAAACGACGGTGAGTGCCAACCCTACTTTCAGAGAATGAGTGACTCTTCGAGGATCATCTTTTGCTATTTTCGCTAATTTCTTTCCAAATATCGCAAGAGTGTCCAACAATTTACCAGGCAAAGACCTAAGCCGTTGCATTATTCCACGAGAAGCACTGTAGTGAGTGGCATTTTCTGCAACTGGAGAGGCCATTGCCCGACGTCGTCTTCGTAGTCGATCGATCAAGTTGGTGTAATATGGTAATGGAGGAAGCAAAGTAACTAGCTAGCTAGGTTTTGGTGAGGCAGTAACATAGAGAGAGGCTCCCACGTTGGCTTATTTATAATGGAGTAGTGCTTCATCGATCCCACATCGGAATGGCACATGGGTTGTGTTGGCGGCTGATAAGTGAATTGCGCTTATTGTTTCCCTCAACCAAAGTGAGTGCGCATCTCAGACACACGCGCGTACGTAGCTTCCTTGATATTGCATGAATATGAATTTCATTTCTTTTATAAATACTTTTTCATAATTTGGCCGTAGCCACTAAAATATAATATGAAGATCGATCCAAGGAAGAAATTATATTAGAAGACTTCCAAGAACATATAGTGTATACATCGCACAATAATCCAACGTTAGGACCAAAACAAATCATATATGGTTGTATGGGCAAAGAAAAATAAAAGTATTTTTTTATATTATAGGTTATATAGTTACGCTTGATCTAGTATATAATAAATAATAAAATTCGATAGAATTAGTTTTTGTAAATACCCAAATTTTATACTCAAGATCATAGGAAAGTTTTTCCGTACCACAGCATCTGTTGAGGTTTTGGTCAACTTGTCTTCCTGTTTCATACTTTTGATTTTTTTTTTCCCGGCCAGAGATATACTTTGATTGACTATATATGTATAATCAATACTGATTGCATTCACATGTCGTCCATTGTTCCACCACAAAAACACAATGAAAAATGCTAGGTTACTACTAGTGAGGTAGTGGTTGATGATATCATCCCACGGTAATATCAATTAATTATATATATGCGTGTGTGTGTGCTACCTCACTTTAATGTTAAATATAAGAATTAGTATGAAGTGTAAATTATATTATAAATCAGTTCTTATATAGAGGATCGGAAGCCATATATATGTGTGCGTGCGCATAAAAGTAAAGCTTTGCAAATATATATAGTTGACGGTAAGTTGCTTTATTTTGATTTTTGAGAATATAGTGTATATATAATTAATTTTTGAAATTGTTGTTCAAGTATGATATGTTGTCTGATTAATGCTGCAAAACACAAATAAATTACCAAACACATGGGTCTCATAAATAAATTACCCCTAAACCACCTTTAATTATCAGGTCAAAAGTTTAATCAATATGGGGTTGCACTCACATGTCGTCCATTATTCCACCACATATATACATAATGAAAATGCAAGGTTACTAGTGAAGTAGCGGCCAATGATATCATCCCACATTTAAGATATGAATTAAACAATCAATTAATCAATTAAGTAATCATATATATGCATAAAGGTAAAGCGTCGCAAATATATATTGTTGAAGTAAGTTGCTATATTTTTATTTTTTTAAAAATATATATAATTAATGTTTGAAATTCTTGTTCAAGTTTGATTTGTTGTCTGGTATAATGCTGCCAGACAAAAATAATTGCGTACGTGCCAGTACGCACATAGCATGCAGATAGAGAGCTTTACAATTAATTAATGATAGTGAATGTAAACCTGATCGATAAACTCAGCCAAAATCTCGGAGTTAGTGTGAACTAACGACTGGAAACCAGTTGCGAATTAATTGTATTTGATGGAGAATGTTAAATTTAATATTGATGATGGGTTTAATTAAATCGCCGGAAAATATTTAACAAATTTATTTGGAAAAGTTCGTGAGTGTAGCCATCTTTTGATCCTCAGGTAATTAATTTCTTCCATGACGTCCCTGTTAATGTCTTTGCTCATCTTTATGCATTCATATGGCTCTTGGATCTTCTTCCTCATCCCTGCACTGTTGATGTTCATGACTGCTTAAGTCAAAAGAGTAAGAGTCTTATAAATCCTATTTAAAAGACTATTAGCCTTTGAGCACAGCATTAATTAGGTGAAGTATAAATACAGCAACCAAACAGCCACATAAGCTTTTGCCATCGCTGCTTCGAAATCTGATCATAATAGGCTGCTCAGCCCTATTACGAGGGTGTTTAGATGAGGTCAAACCATGGTTTGAAGAATAGTTTCTGGAGAATAAATTCTGGAGAAAATAGATTTTCTGAAAAAGTGATTCTGATAAAGTAAGAGTGTTTGGATAATTGTTATCAGAAGCACTTTTTATATGTACAAATTACCAAAAAGGATATAAGTTAATATGATAATTACATAAAGAATAGATTTTATAATATATTTTAATTTGAATAATAAATTTGTTAATAATATATTTTTTTCTAACATAATAAATAATATATGACAAAAAGTAATTAATAAATAATTAATATGTATAGATATATTTATAAAATATAAAATTTAATATGTTTAGAAAAGAATGATTATTTTGTTCTCCAACAAAAAAAAAACTCATCAAAAATTCCCATTTCCTCTTCTCCATCGTGACCTCCTCATTCCTCTTCAACCAATACACCAGGGAAGCTCTTTTCTTTGGCCTGGCCTTTCGCCATTTTCTCTAACCCAAATGCCTCTTCCATCGTGTCCTCCTCCTTTCTCTTCGACTGTGAAGCAATTACTGATCTAATTTCATATCTGAAAATCGCACACCACAAAACCCCAATTCAACCGACGACGATGTGGGAGACGAGGTTCGAATGGTGATGGCTATAGATGAGACGAGGCTTGAATTTAGATGTTTTGTGTGCTGCAACAAAGCTTGATGGAGGAGGAGAAGCAGAACAGGACAATCATGGAGGAAACGAGGTTCAGATTTGATGGTGTTGTGTGCTGTAATGAAGCTTGATGGAGGAGAAACAGTAAAATGGTGACAGTCATGGAGGAAGGGGGCTGCAATTGAGGTTGGGGACGATGGAGGACAGTGAAGGAATGGGAGGACAGTGAAGGAATGGGAGAACAGGCGAAGCTTGTGACAATTCTCATGGGTGTTTTGGTCAAATACCACTCCAACGGTTAATTTCTTACTCTCAAAAGCAAAAAATTCTGGCTTCTTTGCAAACCAAGGTTTTAGTAGGCAAAACCTTGGTTTTGACCCAAACCAAGGTTTTGAGAAAAATGTGGGTGTTTGGATGTTAGTTGACTCAAACCATGGTTTGAGGCCCAGAATCACTTTTCTCCAAATTGCCAAACACCCTAACTCATTTATAATTAAGATTGGAGTGATAAAAGTTATATTACTTTTATAAATGAGTATAAATTAGAATATGCAATCTTTAATATTTTTCTCCTCACTTGTTTTTTCTTCTCATACTCCAGTGATATAAAGATATTACATTGTTTTCTTTTAGAAATGTTTTATTGGCATTTGCGTGTGCGCCGCCATATGAAGGAGGCGCGTCTGGTTTGGGTGAAAGCAGCGCAGTAGTTCGACAATCATGTAAGCCTTTTCTTTTCCGGCCAAGAATATATATATACTACCTCTGGTACTTAATGTAAGACTTTATTTGATTTTTATTTTGGCCTTAAATATAAAAATCCAATTCACTATGTATCTCATATTTATACATTTTTTTCAAGATAGTCTTTTTAACAATAATAGTTATAGCCAATATACTTGATTAGTAAGGATATTTTAGGAAAGACAACATCTATTTATTACAAATAAGTAATTTAACTTATTTCCTTAATTTTCTCAAATTAGTCAACTAGTTATTATAAATAGGACCGGAAGTAGTATATATTCATTTATTTGGCCGGAGCCAGGAATATATTATTGTAACTTTAGTTTAAAAGAATTAATTAAATAGATAGAGATTTTTTTTTTTAAAACATGAGTTCAGGCTCAACTCAAGTCAAAATTTTCCAAAGAAATTTAGACAGTATTATTGAAATGTATTTTCCAAATTTAATATTTTAGCCCATTGGTTTCTTCGGCCCATCATTTCGCTTACGACCCTTTTATGATTAGCACTATGGTCCATTTTTTAAGTTCGGCACAGCTAAATTTTTGGGCCAATCACATTTTCAAAAAACTTGACCATTTTACACTGCATGAAAACTAATAAAATAATTGTACTTAGCAAATTACACTAATATAAAATCTACTTAACAAATTTATGTGCATTAAATATATTAGTTAAATCTGGGTAATATTTACTATCTAGTATTGATGCTAGTGACAAGTGTTAGGGGGTGTTTGGTTATTACCAAAAGTACTTTCTAAGAACACTTTTTAGTAAATTGAGGTAAACCCTTTACATATTTATTTCGTATACCGTAAAATCACTTTTAAAATCATGATTTGATTTTCATCAAAACACCCTCCTAACAATCTTTAAAAACACTTAAAAAAAAGTGATTTTATGCAATTTAGAGATAAAATTTATCTTACATATTTATTTTATACACTGTAAAATTACTTCTTATCTAATAGCCCAATACAAACAAAATCGACTTTTATAAATGTGTTGATTGAGCAGCAAGGGTTGTAGGTTTGTTTAAATGAGTACTGTGGAAAGGCAAGTTGCAAAAGGCATCACAAAAAGCAGACATACCTTTGCTTACACGGAAAAAACTAGGCAATGCATAAACAACCAAACAAGGGTACAACTATTTAATAAAATAATTAAATAACCCCACAAAACTCTAGAAAGACCACAATCACACTAATTTATTGCTGCCCACGCCAAATGTTTCATACCATGAGTCCCTGACTGTCCAGTAGAATTTAAAAAACAAAAAACAAAATAGGTAAAATCAAATTGAATTCCCTAAGTGATAAATCTTATATATTAACTTTTTTTCTTGCTGATATTAAAAAGATAACTTATTTTGAAAGCCTTGGTTTTGAGGAATGAGTGACAGTGATAAATCTTATCAACCGAATTTTTATGTTTGCACGAATTGAAAAATTTTATAAATTATTCACTCATCTTTAGTAAATTCAATTTTTTCCCATAATTAAGACATCCATAATTAACACAAATGGATGATAAGTGAGCAATGACACAACATCTTAATTCAAGTTTAGGCCTGCCTTCACTTTATTATATGTATATTATTAAATTTTATCTGGCATGGGACTTTCCACATCAACTTAAATCCATTCATATTGGGCAACCTAACAATAAGAAAAACAGTTCACTACATTGATTATTAATTAATTAGCTTATACTCTACAGTATATCCCCCCAAACAGAAAAGAATTAAAAACAAGAATGCAGAGCCAAGTCAGATATCATATCTCAAGTTGTGACTTGCAAGAAAGGTTATAAATGTGGAAGAAGTTCTGGTCAAACGTGTAATGTCGCGTCACGATTCAAAATAATTCCATGATATTTGTTTACAAACACAGTGATGGGTCAAAATGAAGATCACAGGCTGACATTTGGGCAACTTCCTAAATATATATGGGAGCATCATTAGCTGAATAATTCCAATGACGTGGCATCCTGTCACTTCAAATTTTACGAGTTCAGGGGATAATATCGGTGGATGGATATCACTTTACGAATCAATTACCCTATTATTTCTGAGAAAATTATCAATAAACCCCCAGTGAAGAAAAGTTGTTATTATTTTTGGAGAAATTCTCAACTCTTTTAGGACCTGTTGTAATTCATTTTTCTTGTGAAATGACACAAATGAATTTGAACTCCCCCCCCTTCACTTTTATGTTGCCTTGTAAAGATTGAATTTTATTTATTATGCAAAATATATTAATCACGTTGTTCTGTATATCCATAAGTATATAAAATTTGTCGCAAAAAAAAAAACCCCATTAAAGCTTGATAAAAGCACATTTCTCATTGGCTTGAAAATATAAAAGCACTCGTATTAAAACCTAAAAAAAAAATCATGGATAAACCAGGAGTCTCATACCAAAAATAGCTATGCAGTACTTCTAATCCCTAATACAAAAATTAAGTTGCCATTCACTTCAATTCTAAATAAAAAATCTTAATCTATTTTGTCTTCTCTAATTGCATATATTAAAAATTTTACCCAATCATAATTCCACATAATATATATAATTAGTAAAAATATTCTAAAAAAATTATTTATCATAATTAACTAACTTAACAAATCTTATTAATTTACTCAAATTAATCAACTCTTATATTTAAAAATCGGAGATAATATATATGAAGGAATAATAATCATACTATGTAACTTGTGCTTGTTAAATATTCATTGATTTTGCTGCCTGAAGTTCATCTTTTAAAAGGAAAAATAATAAAATATGAACCCCCAAAATCACAATTCAGCAAGCCACAACGAAACTGCTACTAACAACAAACGAGCGCTTAGAGTTACGGGAGGCACGGAATATAGGAAGTAGCTTGTATGAGAGAGTCTAGCAACCAATCACCACAAATAGAGATAGATTAAAGCATAGCTCCGGTTACAATGAGCAGCATCTTGCACAGACTCCATTGATGATATACAAACCACACCTACTGTTGAAATTAACAACACTGCACAGTCGAGATCATCAACCCAAGAAACCTCAGAAATCAAACGGATAAAAGGGGAGAAAAAGTGCATAGTCCTCATCCCGTGAACGCACAAACCCACTTCATTCCACATCCTACACTACCTATACATCTGAAGCACAAGCCCATAACCACAGAGATTAAGGAAAAACTTATACAAGTAATCTGAGAGTTGCACTAACATATAGCATCAGTGGAGACTGCCAGAGCAGGATAAGATATCTTGGCAGGCACCAGAAGAAACACTAAGGATACATATATAAGATTAAATATTAATCTTGCATTGCTCTTCGCTAACTAAACACATCCACCTACAAAATGAGGTCATGTGAGGTGTAAAACAGTTAGACAAGGTTAAGTCTTGGACCGGAATTGACGTCAGTCACAGCAAGTAAAATACCAGACTCGCTCCCAACACATCCAGGCCAAGGAATCTATATGGCAGGTGGTTTCATTGCAAACTACTAGGTCCCCCAGTTGCTGGTATTTGAGAAGGCTGTGGGAAGGAGTGATAAACCATCATGTTGTTGATTTCGTTCGATGTAGAAGCACCATTCCCCTTTGCTGCTTGTTCCAGAAGATGAACCAGTGACATAAATATTTCCATCCTTGTCACATCCCGATTTGCCTGCACAACTTGTAGGTAAGTAACCAGCTCATTTTTTTTTTCTTTTTTTGGTGTATAACTAGCTCAATTTATAAACATATTACAGACGTGCCTTGGAATAGGCAGAAAACATCATAATTAACCGAGGAATAAGAAGAAAGCACACAGATTTATTGTATTCAAAATGGTGAAGAGAAATTAATGGGATCTTGACCACCATACTAACAGGGGCATATCCAGGATTTAAGATACCTAAGTATCAGACATCCTATGACTCGATCCCATGTTTGACAAGAAATGTTTCTTCAAAATCATCTGAAACAGACATTCGATACCCAAAAAAAAGGGGATATAGGATTCAATGTCATCTAATTTTCCATTTATCATTGACTTATTGATGAATGATGAATTGAAAACTTGTTCTCTACAGCAACAGACCGTCAGGCACTAAAATCAACAAGCCATATACATCATATAACTTGCAATCTAGACAACTAGTAAACCAATCATGACAGGAAGAGAACATTCCCTGAACTAGAGTATTACCTCCACAGCAAAGCGTGCCCAGATCTTGTCATTTTGAGCTTCCATTACCCCCTTTAAAATGGTCAAACCCATTCCCCTGATCAAGTCAGCTATCTCCAGAAAGAAACCCCGTTCTTCGCAAAGCATCTGTTAAGAGTAATCACATGGACGGATCAAAGGAGTGATACAGATATACTTTTTAAGGTCGAAAAAAGTTATGAATCAACATGGCATGATTCACTACCTCCACTAGCATCTGACGAGGGGGATTAAGATCCTCAACTATGATAGGGCAAACCATTGATTGTGAGCCAATCTCATATGCCCATGTAGCCCCTCCTTCAAATTATCTTTTAGAACCAGCCCACCTTCTTTATTAATAGTCTGCATATTCAGGAAAAGAAAGAAGTCTCCTTTTACTATTGCCACTTCATTGACACAAAAATTGCACGACATATGAGATTGGCTTGGAATGGGTGTCATCTATACAAAACAAGAATGGGTGTCATCTATACCTTGGAATCCTCAGTTTGTTTCAACTTGTCAGCATGCTTTGTTACACTTTGCAAGAAAAGCATGTGCTTTATGGTCCGTTCAAGAAGCGCATCAATGCTACACTGTTATATTTGGCAATTAAATAATATATTCAGTATCTGAATATGATATTATGATTAAAAAAGAAAAAAGAAAAAAAAACCCAATGCAGAGATAAGAGAGCACAAGAAAGACTTTACTTTTGCTCCATTTGGCACAATTTCCCGCAACTCTTTCACACGGTCTTGAATCATTTGGCGATCTTTAGGTCGAGGTCTTGGGTTCTCTCCAGGTTTAAGCCTTTTGCGATTTGATTTGCCAGCTTCATCTGGTCGCTTAGAGTAACCAGTTGCAACACTGTTTTCACGCTTCACATTGCTAACATTCTCTACCCATGAACTCAGTTGAGACCCATAAATGGAAGTAGTTTGAGAACAGTCTCCAGCATCATCCTTGTGATATCCAGACCCAAGAGAACAAGTTTCTGCAGCACTCAATTTACCCTCAGTCTTGGGAAAGTTCAACAATCCACCAAGGGCATGATCGGACATAACCTGCCTGTAGGAAGAAGAGGGAACAAAGGCACTGCTGATCCTAGTCACCGTTGTCCTGCAAGACATATCATCAGAATCCTGTTTCACAGCAGACTGAGCTCTTGAGACCACAGCATCCAATAGGTGATCAGTTCCCCTCCCAGAGAAAATGCCACTATCTGATACTGTCTCATTAACTGAATAGCAATCAGCGTCTACACCCTGCATATTCATACATGCTGCCTTTTTATCCAGGACTCTCGCATCACCGTCTGATTCATCAGGAAGAAACTTATTCCAGTTTTCATTCAGGATTTTGTTTTTAAAACCCACACCTAAAACATCAAATAGGTCATCTCCTGATGAAGATTGAGCGTAAGCTTCTCGTTCTGTGAAAGCTTGACTTGTAAAATCGTTATCGAGGGAACCATTGCTGAAACCCATAATTTGATCACTCGCAGGCACATGCTCCTCAAGACGAAGAGATGGGATCTTAAGGGCCTGAAGCAAATCACTGTCTATCATTTGATCATTTGGGCCAAACTTGTCACGAGCACACTTTAAATCAAGGGGAAGATTCTTCCAATCAGAGCTTTCTAGAGGCCTATGACAAGTATCTAATTGACTAGTCACATAAGGGTGAGAAAAAGCCCTTGCTCTAGTTGAATCATCACGTTGAACTCCAGTACCAACTTTTTGTGTTCCAGAAAAATCAGCAGTACCAACTTTGGGAGGTTCTGAAATAGAGGTATTAATCAAACTTGACCTCAACAGGCTACTCATTCCACCATGAATCGGGATTCCTCCAAGTAATGGAGTACTAACAGAACTTTGACAACGGTCAGGCATATGGCCTCTGTCTGTCTTCATTTGAGTCATGCTAAAATTACTTGGTACATTTATAAGAGAATCGACATAATTCTGATGCGCACTACCTAGTAAAGTTTGTTGTTCATTCAACTTCATGCTGCGGTCACTCAGACTTGATTGGTCAACCCCATTCAATTCATTCAATGCAGTTCTTGAATCACACAAACCTGGTTGTTGGGGACATGATTTAAGATTTGAGGGTATGACTTGTGCCTCCACAACTCTATTATCTGATGGGCCAGTAAAGTTTGGTTTGTTTAACGTAATCGACTTAGGTTGGCAGAGGTTATCATGGTACTTGGACAACATCTGAGTCAGGTTGGGGGTTTGATGTGTCAATACAGAAACCTGGTCATTATTTATCTCTTCCCCGCGTGGCAGAGATTGGTGTACAATGGAGTTTGAAGTGTGAGATGAATTCCTTTGTTGGTTGGAGCCACTAGCTACAGAGGGGCTGCAATTTGAGGTAACAACTGGCGGATCTACTGACACAGGCACTCCAACATTAACAGCTGCACCAAGACTATTGGCAGAAACTTTTGTTGAATAATCTTCAGATAGAAGAACGCCAGGAACACATCCCAATTGCAAGATTAAACTCCTTACATCATTAACAAATCCAACATCCTCCATTATCTGTTGCAATAAGAGAAGTCATGGTTAAGAAACAGAGGACTAGTGGAGAGTAACCAAGAGAAACTAATTTGTCAGCCTTTCTTCATGAACAAAACATTCACTAAGATGCTCAAAACTAGAGAAAAAACAATATAAACTACCAGATCTCAACATCATACTAGGATCTACGGAAAGATACATGGTCCAGTAGCAAAACAGATGGGAATCTAGCACAGCATCAGCCAGCTTATGTGTCAAGCTATTGACTAACCAGAGGCACAAATGGTGCAAGGTAATCATAGAAACATATACAAATAAATTGTATGTCACCCGAGTAACATTCAGATCAGGGAGCTGATTGAGAGAACAATGGTTTCATTAAATTGTAAAGATCACTAAAATGGTTGGTTCGATAACTTATGTCCTAGACTGATACAAAGGATCAGAGAATTCATTCTTGACCGATGTGAAATAAGCAGCTTGGCATGCAATTTTTAAAGCGCAACACACATCTTAAAATTACAGAAGTACAGAAATACTCACCGCCAAGAAAGAACCAAGTTGAACAACCCCATGAGGAAGCACAGGAATAACCACAATGGTCTGCAAGATAACACAACATGGTATTACAAACAGTACAGTGAAATTTATTTACAGCAAAATGTGGGGAATACAGATAACCACAAACCTGCATTCCAGCCGAAAATTGATGATGCACTTCATTGTATACCTAAAAAAAGGCACCAGCAAAGGCAATCAAAATGAAATTCACAAGTACACATGCTCCAAGTCTATCCCTTCCCGGGGGGGGGGGGGGAAAGAAAAGATAATATTTACTATTTCAGCACAAAGGGGCTTAGCTCATATAATCTTCATTATAAATTAACACGTTCATCATCATCTCAATTACTGAGGAAAAAACAACCATCAATTTGAAAATTTCCATTTCTTTCCACCAAAATACATTTTCCACGATATCAGAGCTCTGTTATAGCATCACTAAAATTAGATGAAGGACTTCATACCTCTGGCGGATATGCAGCTCTAGGAAAATTGTTCAAAACAATCCATTGATGATTTCCGGTGAATGCTGCCCGTCCAATTATCCTGAACATTAGCGAAAAAAAGAACAGCACTCTTTGAGATGACAGAAAAAGCAGTTCATACTAAGGATATGATATCAACCAAGAGGGTGGAGGAGGGAGTGTCACGTGAAAAAGGAAAAAAAGGCGAAAAGAATTTGCCTACCCTTCTCCAGCAATGTTGACTGAATTATTCACCATCATTCTGTTAATCAAGGAACATACTCTGTCGCCTTCCACAGCTCCGAAGGACAAGTTAGATGTCCCAGTTCTGTCAATGTTAGGGGGAAAGGGACAAGGCAAGGGTTCATAATAGCATTCTTCCCATATTAACAGCCTGCCAAGTCAAACCGCTATAGTAAATCAAACATGAAAATTATATAAGCAGAAATCAAAATCAAATCAAATGTGAATCTTCTTCGACATCTAGTTGGGCTGAAATAACTGCATCGCAAGAAAGCAAAAAAAGACTTGAAGAATAAGCAACAAGACTTTCATGCATTGCACAGGGGTGAGGGGGGAAAAGCAAGGAAATGTCACTGAATCTTTTCATTCCTCACAAGGAAATTACACACACATACATATGTGCTAGCTAAAGTGATGGTTCATATTTCGTAATAGCATCAGCCAGCCTTTGCGTGAGAAAGACAGATTAACAGATTAACCTATCCCAGCGGAAGAAAAAAGATGGCCTTTTTCTTGGTACCACAAGAAAGTAAGAGCGAATAGAACCAACTAAGGAAGACAAATTCTGAATCAGTAGATTCATCCACAGATAATCAATCCAATAGAATAGATAGTGCGTCTGTCAAACCAAAGCACATGAACCTTCACCTATAAATATTCTCGTAGACCAAAAGCAACCAAAGCGTAAAGTTCCAAAATAGTAACGAAGAGAGAGCAGTATACAAATTGAACACAACAAGGCCAGTAAGGCCTTAAAAAGTGAATCGTATCTTGGAAACGAACCAACCTCGTAAACCTCAGTCCCCTCAGACCAAAATAGAATCTGATACAAATTTTGTATAAGATACGACGTTTGGTATATACCACATACACTTCCGAATACTTACTAATATTGTTGATGTTGATTATTGATTTGGGTGCTTGGAATCACAGAATTTTCATTGAATCGAGCCAGACCAATTCACAGAAAACCTTTTTCTAATCCTTTTCTCCAAACTCATAACTAAATCATAAATACAAGGCAAAAACGCACACAACAGATAAACACATAAAAGAAGAATAAGTATGAGAAGGAAAACGAATTAATTAATTCGGAGTATTTGCCTTTCTTTTCATATATCTTTCAATTAACCAGTTTTGGCACTTACTTAGGATTGTGGCAGCCGATCTTCCAGAACACGGCATAAGACCATTGATTTCGACCGCAGAAGGTCTTCAAGGCTTCTTTCAACAATAAACCCATCGTTTCAACGACGGGATAAAAAAGCGCGAAAAAGTTTTTCTCCCGAACTAATAATGGATTAACAATAGCATGCAACACGAAACAAGAAAATGGGCGGAGGTCAAAACCGGAGATGATGCATTTCCTGGCAAGTTTGGCCTCCCCCCTGTTCTAACTACCACGGCACGATCCTCTACCCGCCTGTTTAGTCCTCAGTCCGCCACTTCTCTTTCTCTGTGGATCCAAGTTTCCAGCGATCAGTGTCCGGCAGGCCATCCTCCAGCAGAGGAAGTTGGGGAAAAAGAGGGGGGGAGGGGGGAGAGAGGGGGGAGGAAGGTTGAAAAAGCAAGCTAAGGGTGAATGAGAAAGTGAAGCGGAGGATTCACACTATCCCACGAGCTTCAAGCTTGTAAAGAGCAATCATCTTCTCCATTCTAGCTCGGGGAAACAGAAAAATCAGAAGGGAAAACTATAGAATATGGAGCAGACAACAAAACAGGGTAACAGAATATTATGAGTTTCGCTCGAGAGAGGAACGGAAGAGAGTGAGAGATTGTGATAGCTGGTGTGTCGCTGAGAGGTTGGTTAGGTCGTCTTCAACTTCAGGTATCGCTGCTTCTGTGAACTGCGTGATATTCTCCTCCCTCCTCTTTCTCAGAAAATAAATGCAAGTGCTAAAGTGCGCCTCATCAGAAAAAAGGTGCGATTTTTAAGGAAATTACAGGGAGAGCCACTGGGTTCAGAGGAGCAGAGGTTGCTTTTGTCGGGTTCTGGAATTCTGAAACAGAGTCCGTATTTGGGAGAAGGGGGGGGGAGTTTTGGTTTGGTGAGTCTGAAATCTGAACAGATGGTGGGGTTGGGAGTGGTGGTGATGCGGTAGTGCGGGTTGCCATCAAAGCTGACGTCAGACTCATGATTGCCACTGCTTTTTGGTCATAATTACCAAAATGGCAGGGGGTGAACTTGGAGTTTTGATCGCGTGTGACTCGTGCTTGAGAGTTACTCTCTGCGTCGAACAGGATTGCCCGGGGAGACATGATCGATGATTAAAGGGGTGAACAAATAATGATGTGTCGTTCGTAGCCAAATTACACTTTCAGAAGGGAAGCATTATGTTGTTCATTCCGTAAGAATTATGCATGTTTTGCCAATCTTAGACAGTGAAAAGCTATTATAAAGTCTCATTTATTGTGCCTTAATTATTTTCATGCCGACAATGATTATGGCTCATTAATACTACTGATAATAATAATAATGTTGGCACTAATCATTAAAGTCTTAAAGATAATCAAAATTAGACAACTATTTTCACACTAAACCAGCCTTTCCCAAGATATTTTTTTTAAATTTTCGACGCAATGATCTTTCTTTGGTGCTATTCGGTGAAATTTAATGTGTTTTTACTTTTGACCTTTTCACTGTAATCAATGGTGATCAATGATCATCGGATTCTTGCATTTACAGAGAATGACCTGGATTTGGACACGCAACCGTGCTATTTCCGGTTCAAAATATAAGTTAAATTTTATTTATTTATATTTATTAAGAAATTAGTTAAAATCAATTTGAAATAATAAATATATAAGTCATAGTTTTTTTCAGATATGCCTTTATTAATGAAGAGAATAAGTAAAAGATATAATAAATAAATTAAAAAGAAAAGAGATTGTATGGGGATAAAATTGAAAAAAAAAACTCATTAAATGTTTAGATAAAAGTGAATGTTATCTTATAAAAAAATTAAACCTCTCTAACAAAACTTAGTTTATATTTTGAATCAGAGGGAGGAAGGATTTTGGTCTCGGTATAAGGATTTTCATAGTGTCTTTCGATTCTTGGTATATTTACTTGTTTCATAATCTTGAATGTAAGCGTCCTACACCTTATGTTCTTTTAACAAATTGTTTATTTCAGTTGGAATTTAGAGGATTTTTTTTGTTTAAAATGTAAATTTATTCAGAAAATTTTTATTTAAGAGTAATGGTATTTAGAAGTCTTTTTTAAAACAAGTTTATTTTGAAAGTTTAAAATTATAGTCATTCTGCTTTTTATCGTTAAAAAACTATCATTGATCATTCAAATAGTGACATTAAATGTTATCATTTTTAATAATAAGGGGTAAAATTGTTATAATTTTAAATTTTTCAGACAAATTTGTCCCTATTTATTTTGAGTTAATGTTATTTTTAGTTTCTCAAGTTTAATATCATTTAAATTTTAATTCCTAATATGCTTAAAATTTTTGCTCCCTCAAACACTACCATCCAAACCACTGTTCCGAATTTCGGGAATTAAAATTAAAATAAAATCAATTTTGGTGATTAAACTTATAGTGACTCGTATATTTTTCTGTGAATATTTTAGAGGCTTGAAATTTGTCAAAAGTATTTTGTAAGACTGAAGTGAGTGTAATTATAAACCTAGGAAATACCGAAAAGAGTTCAAACTTTAGCCAAATGAAACATAGGAGAGATATATAAAAAACAGCGAAACCAAGAGTTCTGGATTTTTGTAATAAGGAAAGTCATTATCACTAAGGAAAATTTTTAAAAATATATTTTTAAAATTTTAAATCAGAAATAACTATAAAAAATAGTATATTGTAATTTACTTTTCAAATATTGTTAATTATTATTAAAATATAATAAATAAGACTGATTTAAAATTTTAAGATTTAAAAATATTTTTTTGAAATTCTCTCGGAACAAATCAAAAAATTGATAATAGTAAACCGAAAAAAACGCAAAAAATAAAGATGATGAGAAAAAAATTTAATTTGAGAGGGAGAAAGGGGTGGGGGAGGCTGGGACGGACGACAGAGGTCATATCAAAGGCAAAAACAGTATTAAAAAAAGAGTCCACATCGAAGGAGGGATGCTGAGCACAACAGTGAAACCGAAAGAGAGTGTTGTTGTAATTAGGTCTCTGCTTCATCAATCATCAATTTCTCTCAGTATATATCAATCACCCAACCTGTAGCTTCATCATGTTCTTCTGTTGCCATCAATGGACCACTTCAGGCGCAGAATGTTATTTTCTTTTTCCCCAGAAAAGAGCCAATGAATATACATGCATATATATATATATATATTCCTCCGGTCCTAATTATAAGACTCAATTGACTTATTTGAGGAGATTAAGGAAGTAAGTTAAGTTGGTTATTTATAATAAATAAGTGTTGTCATTCCTAAAATATCCTTGCTAATTAAGTATATTGGCTAAAACTATTATTATTAGAATGATTATCTTGGAAAAAATGTATAAATATAAGAGACAAAATAGATTAGGGTCTTATAATTAGGACCAAATAAAAAGTCAAATGGGATCTTATAATAAGGACCGGACGAGTATATATATGAGTGTCTTCTCTCCCAGCTTATCTGGAAAGAAACAGGAACAAGAATGCGATGTGCCTGTGAGGATTTGAATTGGACGATAGCGTTGTGGAATCATATTTTCAGGAATTCTTTGAACCTTGGAATATAAAAGCAGCCTGCAATCAAAGGTTTCTTTTTAATTAATAAAAAGGCAACTTGGGTGCTTCATTTCGTGTCTTTTAAACGGAAATTAATTAGTCGAACGAAACATCTCAGGCTTTATATTTGGATAAATTATTCTTAAAAATTTTATTAGCGAGACAGACCCAGGTTCAAATATGATATCGCATGGGTACAAAATTTATAAAATACTGATAATTTCTGTGTATAAAAAATTATCATCTCCGTCTAACACTTTTTTTAAAAAAAGATTCTGCTTCTGCATCATGCAAATTATTGCACTTTAAAAAAACGAAGTAGATTGAATAATCGGCCATTAAACAGATTCATAGGACTATTTGTTCACATATATATTTATATATATAAGTGGGGATAGATATAGATGTCCTCGGCTTTTTTTATATGTATGCATATAAAAATGTAACTTTGTTTATTTGGGTTACTGTGCACAGTGCTGAGGCTGTAATCAAGTGTATGCATGATGCACCTATATGCCTGACCTATATATGTCGAGGCATCATAGCATATCATAGAATAATACAAAAGATATATAGATATAGGCGCAAATGTCTTGTACTTTGTTGGTTAGTTTATTTTTCTTCATTCTCCTTGGTTTTTGATGTCTTTATAGGACAGAACAAAACACTTTCCTTTTCAAATCAAATGTAAGATATGCAAAATAAAGAAGAAAAAATTATAATTATAATTTCCTCCTAAATTTAAGCAAGTTGTATCCATGTGAAATTTTTGTCAATATCCTCTTATATTTTTTTCTTTAAATT
This sequence comes from Neltuma alba, assembly GCF_004799145.2. Lineage (NCBI taxonomy): Eukaryota > Viridiplantae > Streptophyta > Magnoliopsida > Fabales > Fabaceae > Neltuma > Neltuma alba. The sequence goes on along the minus strand of NW_021632827.1, from coordinate 17,391 downwards.
GTCACAGTATATATAATTTCATTCTTTTTTTGGCTTATTTCTGAACTATTTTTTTTTAAAAAAAAATCAATTCATGTGTTTAAACTTCAAACTTTAATGTGCGTATGGGCGGTTCTTAACGTCATGATGCAAGATGCATGCTTTATTCAACATCCTTTTGGTTTTGAATTATTACCAATTATGAAGCCTGAAACTATTACCTCGCATTATGAAATTGTTTTCCTAAATATATATGTTCAAATTGCTTAGCTCCTAATATCTTAAAATATTTGTTAATAACATCTAGTATCTTAAATTAGTTGTAATTTATGTAACACCCTAAAGTATTTATTAATAGCATCCAGAATCCTAAATTATTTTTTTATTAATTGTTGGTGATAAAGTATTTTTTCAATGTCACTCAATAATTACACTAAAAATATTCTAAAATGCTAGGTGATACTAAAAAATACTTTACGATGGTGCTAGATGAATCATATATTATTTTATGATTCTAAGTACTGATTTTAAATTTTACTAAATGCACATGTTAGTTGTTAAAAAAAAAAAGGGTGAATGGGGGATAAAAGGAGGGAGAGAAGGACTGGTATGTCTTTTTAATTTTGGGGTTGACAAATAAACAAAGAGGGAAAAGGGCATAAAAAGATGGAGCACTAGTTGGGGACACATGAGAGTGTGCATTACTTTATGTACTACGTGGTTTCTCTTGTTACCTTTTTATTATTTCACCTAACCTTAGGGCTATATAGTAATTCGATCTCCTGTTTATTCTTATTCTTGGGGAAATGGGTAAAAGAGATTCCCATTCTCATGAAACCTGTGATATATATAATCCTTAAAAAACAACAATTCAATTTCTTTTTTGACTACTGTGCTGTCTAGCTGCACTGCTCAGAGCTCTTTCCTTCTCCCTATGGTGGGATGCATTTTGAAAACATACAAAGAGTACAATTTACTCAAATGAAAGTATCCACTAATCATGATCATACAGAATCATGATTTCCCCTCTCTGAGTAGTAATAATAATTCTTAAAAAAAAAAACAAAGAAAGGCAAGGCGATGATGAATCAGAAATGGTTGTTCTTCGATAATCATGCAGATTCTTCTTCTTCTTCAACCTATGATCTTTGAGCATTTGTAACGTGCAGAGACGAGCGGCCTGCTTCTTCGAATGAGACATCAGAGATGAAGCAATACTAGTAAAAAAAAAAATCTCATATTTCTTAGTTGTCCCTTTCTCCTTTATTTTAGAAGCATTTTTACATATAATTTGAATGAGTCGATCGTACTCTTTGTCAATGATGATGATCACATTAAAAAGAAACGAGAAAGAGGATAAAGAAGGAAGAAAAAGGGAGATCGATATGAAGGAAAAGCGGGAAGATTCTTGTTAATTTCCAAGCACAAGTAACAATGGAGAATCATTATTATAGGGTTTGTGAGGGACCAAAACGAAGAAGCAGGAACCCTAGAAATTTTAGGGCTAACATAAATATATTTGGCCTATATAAAATAGTGTGTGTATGTTTGCGCGCGCATTATATTATCAGAGGTAGGAAGGTTTAATGTTTGTGTTCTTCATAGCAAAGCTGTAGGGTGTGTAGCAATCAACGACCATTTCCCAAATATAGAGGCTTTTGACTTCATTTTTTTCTGACCCTTTTTATTATATCATTCAAAATTATTCACAGGCCATTCATATTTTGACGACCCTTCGTGTGTTTGTATCGGGATTTAGGGTATAGTCACCCCATTATTATTATTATCATCATTAAACAAAACTAGTGTATTGTGTACAACTTCAATTAGCTCTACTGTCATATGATTTTGATATGTCTAATTAATCAAAATCAGTTTGTTATTTATATGTCCTAAAGTCATTTTCTTTGTGATCGCTTGTTGAAAAGGATGGCACAAAGTCTCTCTCTCTCTCTCTCGTATTTGTCAGGTAAAGCTTAACTACTTGGGTTAATTAATCAGTGGTTTTGTTTATATTTAAAGTAATCATGGATCACGTCGTGAGTTGTGCGTTTGACTATTCTTAAAGGATTAATTTTGAGTTTACAACAAGAAACTTCAATTAAAGTTTAAATTTTAAAACTCAATTAGCAAACAAAGTCTTTCTTCCTTTTTCTTTTACGACGCAGAAGTCTTATTTATGTAATTAGATTTTTTGTTTTTTAAAAATTTTTTATGGAAAGAGCTTTTATTGATTGCAGTGGAGAGCTTTCTTTCTTTCTTTTTATCTTTTTAATAACTATAAAGGTTGTACAAGTCAATTAGGGTATGCTGGTAGCAACTTAAATTACATGCACATCCAAATAATTAATGTTGTTTGTTACCAAAACAAAGTACATGCAAGAAAATTCAGTTAGGTTCGGTAATATATAAAACTAGTCAAAAGTTAATTGAGGAGATAAATAATTATATATAGAGGCAATTAGGAAAAAGGTAATGTTAGATGTAGCATATCCCTTAGACTCTGGACTTAGGGTGTGTTTGGATGAAACCAAACCGTGGTTTGAAAAAGTGATTCTGGAGAATAGATTCTGAGAAAAATAGATTCTGGAAAGAATAAATTTTATGAAAAAGTGATTTTGAGAAGTGAGAGTGTTTGGATAGTTGTTATCAGAAGCACTTTTTATATATACAAATTACTAAAAAAAAGACATAAGTTAATATGATAATTACAGAGAAAATAGATTTTATGATATATTTTAATTTGAAGGAATAAAATTGTTAATAATATATTTTTTATTAACATAATTAATAATATAATATAATTAATAAATAATTAATATGTATATATATTTATAAAATATAAGATTAAATATGTTTATAAAAAAATATGTTTATAAAAAAAATAACAAGATACATATCCTATAGGCTCTCACACTCTCCCTTTTTTCTCCAAAAGTAAAAAAATTTTGCTTTTTCCAAAACCATGGTTTTGGAGCCAAAACCATGGTTTTGGCCCAAAACCATGGTTTGGGCAAAATGGGGTGGTGTTTGGGTGACTTATCACCCAAACCATGGTTTGGGTCCCCAAACCATGGTTTGGGGTGTCACCCAAACGGTGCCTTAAGATTCTTGCCTATGATGCGATGTATAACATGCCAAAATTCAAAATGGGTGTCTAGTTGATAGAACCCAAATCTTTTGCATTTGACTGCTAAAGGATCTGCATCAAATTGATTAGGGCATAGTTGCTCTTATCCCTTTTTAGTGGATATATATATCTTGGAATATTTGATAGAATAACTCTGGCATACTAAATGTATTCATGGATTTTGGGATTAAAAATAATAATTTAAAGAATGATAATAATCAGGCATGATGAATTTAAATTAATACAGTTAAGTTGACATAAAATTAAATAAAAAGACTTAGCACAATTGAGATGTTTTAGAAATGCACAACACAGGCCCCTCATGATGCCAAAATGTATGTGAATGGGAAGAAATAAATCCCACCTTTGGTCCTATGCACAATTGAGATGTTTTAGTAATGCACAACACACGCCTCTCATGATGCCCAAATGCATGTGAATGGGAAAAAATAAATACTAACTTCGATCCTATTTATAAGACTTCGTTTGTAGTCTACAAACGAGATCTTATAATTAAGATGGAGGTAATATATGGGATCTATTGGTGATAACAAGTTGAAAATTGAAAGTGGGACGTGATGGAAAAGTAGAGAGAGTGATTGCTTTATGCTTGGGTATAGTTGTCTTGGTACCTAAAAACGGACCCAAGACCACATTGAAAAAAGCCCCAAAAAGATTATAAATAAAACGAAAAGAGGAGGATTAATGACCGAGTAAACCTATAAAAAGACAAAGAGAGGACCCCACGAGGATAAGCAAAAGGTCAAAAATCTATTGGAACTGAGTTGAAGCAGAGAGAAAGAGAGGGACAGGAGGATCTTGGGACTAAGATATTGAGAGGGAGATATGATGATGATGATGAAGAGAGATTTAATTTGGTGAAGGTTGTGCTTAGTGGGTAGTGGAATATAAATTCAGGATCTGATGATTTTAGTGAGGAAGAAAGAAGAAGACGATCGATGAAGATTGCTGATAAGGCACAATCACCACAAAAATGGGACAAATAAGCATGAGAATCTTGACCTATTCCCCCGACTTGCTTTTTCCACATTTTCCCCATCTTACCCTCAGCTTGCCATCTCTTCCCTCACATGTTCTACTTCCACACTCATTCTTCCCTTCTACTATTTCATTAGCCATCCATATCTATCTTAATTGGAACCATATCTAATCCTGTTCCTGCCAGAATGGGTTAGGCTGGATGTGGGCGGCTTGGTAGATTCAAATAGGGTTGCTTCTTATTGTGGCGGCCGTATTATTCCAGTTTCGAATGGAAAGAGTTTTAACAAATAAGTTCATATTTTCTTATGGACAATGCTGATAATTCTTTTATAAAGGAATTCGGTCCTAACAATGTCTTATACAGATTAAACCCGCCCTAATATTACCCATACCATAAACAAATTTCTCTTGCAACACTACAGGCAAAGAGTAGTAGACTTTTCCAGTTAAATTTACCACGTGCCCAAAAGTCGCGAGAGAGAGGGAGATTTAGGGGAAGGTAGGGAGATGAGAAGGAGAGAAATGTAAAAATTAATTAATATATGGGAACCGTGGGCTAAGGACAATTCAAAGGAGAGGTGTCATATCATCATAGCACAAGGGTCCTACATTCCCGTTGATAACGGCTTCCCCTCTTTTACTATCCCTTCCCTCTCTCCAAATCATTTTTGCCTCAACCCCTTTTCCTTCTTCTCGCATTTATATTTACACAACCACTAATATACATATTATCACATACTTATCTCTCCAGGTACGAATCAAAAAACCAACACTTAACTTCCATAAATTCATCTACTAATAATAATGCATGGGACAATGAGGGGATAGTTATAGTTAACAACAGTACAGTGGGGCTAATTGTCATGAATTTAATTGGTTTGGAACATACAGAAATTATATCAACATCGAGGCTATCCCAAAAATACATAAACTAATTGGTCGTGTGAAATCAACAAGTGCCAAATGTGGCTTTTTCCATGGCCAAGAATCAAATGTTATTAATGTAGGGCAAAATGAAGGTATACATATGATGGTGCTTTTTAGTTGGGCGTCCATCAATCTGAACCAACCACCAGCAACATTATAGTGCAAGATCGAGTGGAGAAGCAGACACATATGTGTGTAGTGAAAAAGAATAGAAAAAGGAAGTTTTGATGACGATGATCCTTAATACCTTGTTCTTCTTTCTTTTAACATCATCAACATAATGTCCCTTCGCATGCATCTCAATAATTCTTCATCATTCACCACCAACATATATGCATTTCGTTCCTTGCTTTTAATTATTTTTGCCACGCAATTAATGTTCTACGTAATATCGAATATGTTGAAAAGAAGCATTTTTCTGTTATGTGAATTTGAATTTTCGATATTCAAACCAATATTCACATCGTCGTACGGAGCATTAATTAACACAAATAGCATATTTGTGCTCATATATATTTGAATGTAGTGTATATGGGGGGGGGGGGTGTCCAAATTCTAAGAGTGCGTGAAAGTGAAAATCTGTCCCAGAGAAATTATTTTGCCTTTTGCTCTATCTCCATAAATATGTGAGGTTTCTCACGTTTCCATATAAAGAGAGGGTAAAGAGATCAAAATGATTAATTTGAAACATATACAATATTCTTATTATTCTTATATAGTGCCTCTTCTGAACTCCATAATGTTGACCGATGTCACAGGCGTAGACAAATTAAATTTTTATTATTCTAATTCACGGGCTTCACACGCGGCTTGACCTAATTAAGTTGTTAATACGTAATCAAGTTTAGTCAATATTAATCCCTTAGAGGAATAAGTTAAGTTTAATCAAATTCAAACTCAGACGCTTTATTTGAATCAGGAAATATGAGATACTCCCTCCCTCTGGTCATATTTATAAGCTTTAAATTTAAGGAGGGTGTAATCGATTTTATAAATTTCAATTTTGAGTTATCTTAACATTTAATATTTTTTTTACACTTTTACTTTTAATTATTTATTCTCTTTCCTTTGTCATTATTTATCACATTTCTTCATGTATTCTCTTTCAAGTTTCATCTTTTTTCTCATTTATTATAAAGGTATATTTAAAAACGATATTATATTTTTAACCTATTTATTATTTTTAAATAATTTTAATTAATTATTCATCATTTACAAGTTACTCCCTCCGTTCCTTATTATAAGAGACATTTGATGCTTATAGCATGTTCCTAAATATAAGAGACACTTAAAAGTTGTCTCTACTTTTTTGTGTTGATTTCCTATTTTACCCATATTTATTGTCTCCAACTCACACTCTCTCTCCTTCCCACTTCTCTTTCTTTTAAGAATTTACTATTGTTCTCTCTTATGCTCTCTCCTTATTAATGAGGGCATTTTTGGGAAAAAAATTATACTTTTTACACATTAATTGTTCTTAACTAATTTTAACTGTTTTTTTTATCAACGTAATTCGGTTATTCGTCTCTTATAATAAGGAACGGAGGGAGTAGTAATTTAAAACTTATAATAAAGATCGGATAGACTATAACATAGTAGTTACATATGTATGCGTGTGTGTGTCCAGCTGAATTACAAACTAATTATTGAAGTACTTGATAATTAATTAATTAGTTCGTGGGTATGTGTGTATATTTATAACAAAGTTGAGTCATTCACTTTTTACCCCTGTCCTGCAAATTAGAAAAGACTTCTTCTGTTGCTTCTATTTAATAACATGTATCTGATAGTCTGATGACCAGATTTGCTTAAATCACAAGCAATATATATTCTGTTCATTCCATCATCATCGTCATAATTTTTTTAATATAGAAAAAGATGAATAGATCAATTAACTTTTGCAGGAATATGTGTCCGTTCTTGTAACTACTTAACCCCTGGCCATAAAAAGTTTATGAAGCTATTATATATTTACATTTCAATTCAAGCGGCGAATATAACATTATTTCCAGACATACAAGCTAGAGAAATTCTATCTTGATGAGATATTTCTGGAGGGTTACGTCGAACAGATATATATAGAAATAACAGTGGCATGGATGTGATGTTAAAATTACAACCAGACAGCTGTTTTGAGGACATTAATTAGGGCAAAAGAAATGGATAAGAGATGATAAACCAGCATATGGTATATTTTGAGACACATAAGTGCGCACAGCTTGCTTTGACGTGACTAATCAATCCTAACATTGACTGAATATATTATCAGTTAAAAAATACTCATTCGATCTTAAATATAAAATTCATTTTGTAATATATAATTACACTACAAAATAAATCATATATTTAGAAGCGGAGTATTATAAATTTTCCTAATTCTTTCAAATAAAATTTAATTTATATCCTCATCCTAATATTAAAATTAACCATAATTTATATAGAACAGCCATACGCCAATTACAAAAAAGTCTGTCACTGACAACCTCACGTTAATATGTAAAATGCTGCCAAGAACAGGAAGACAAAAAAAAAAAAAGTGAATGAAATTGTTAATTAATTACTATAATAAGAAAAGATGCACAAACCAGTTGGAGTAATCTTAAAGCCTCTACCAATAAGAGTTGGTCTAATTAGTAAGGAGTTGGCTCATAACTCATAAGATTGTGAGTTTGAATCTTGCTGTCAATATGAAGACCTCGTTAGTGGGTGATTTGTAAGTACTTTTATAAACGCTCTTCGAGCATGGAAGTATATCCTGACCTCTATGAGCTCTTGAGACCCAACTCATCTAAACTTTTAGCTTATCAAAAACAAAAAAAATCTTAAAGCCTCTAACTTGAGATTAAACAAAATATCAAAGCAAGCCTGAATCACTCCGCCTCCGGGTTAAATTACAGCTATTTATTTTACACACACACACATTGAAAATTTGAAAATCTAAAAGCCCTGAGGAGGGTGGACTCTTAAGAAAACTTGGAAAGCGAAATCTTTGCAATGATACGGGAGGTTTAAGGAAATCCGATATGTGTAATTATTCACGGGTCAACAATAGAAGACGTACCAGTTTTCATGCTTATCACATAAGTTTGATTCCCATTGGCGGTTGAGAATTTACTTTGTCTTTAAATAATGATCTGTGGTAGGAACATGTATTAAACTCAGCGTATTTTATTGAGGAAAAGAAGAACCCCTTTTATTAAACTCAATTAGTTTTCTCGATACCTTTTTAGTCTTTCGGCCTTATACGAGGGACCAACTTTAAACTTTATTCATTCCTAGTCCAACCCTTGTTCTTTCTAAAACCATGATTAGAAACGTATGTGATCAGAGTTTCCTCAGCCAAAAGAATCGCATTTAAAAAGAAAAATAAACGAACCATGAAGAAGAAGAAGAAGAGGTAAAGGTGAATAAGTGTTGAGGAGTAAGTAGAGGGGAAGCATGTACAGTAAAAATGAAGAGAAGAATGATGGGGCATGATTGTGTTCGCAGAAAGTATAGATTGTGCTTAAAAAGTTAGAATTCAAAACAGCCTTCCTTTTTCTTGCAGGAGAGCTCATTGCTTGTTTGACTTGTTTAAGTTGAGATGATTTTTATGTGGTGGATTCAACCCACACATTTGTGACGAGAGATGATATGATCATAATCATCATCGTGGTTGGACAATAATTAACACAAGGTCAAGGGGGGACACAATTAAATCACACTCACTTTGATATGCCCAGTGAAAATAGAATTCTTCATTATTCTCTTCTAACTTCCACATTATATCTGTCTTCATGCATGATTTATTAATAATATTTATTTTCTTCACCTGGAACATAAATATGTGAAAAAAATTATCTGCAAATCTCACCTTTTTTTATGAGATGTAAATAATGCAGTTTGTTTCTTAAATTTTGTATAATATGCGGGACTAATTTTAAATTTGATGTAATAATTATGGTAAGAATGAAGGATAGATGATGTGGGATGCACAAGAGGGGTAAAATGGGAAAGGGAAGCGTTGAGAAGTGAAAGTGCTGAAGGGAAAAAGAAAAGGGGAATTTAAAATGGGAAGACAGACGGAGACGGGTCAAAGTGGAACACGTCTTTTGTTTGCAATTGTGAATCCAAGTAAGCAACCAACAACATTATTATTACTCACTCCACCATACATTTATATAATATACTATTAAATTAATTATTTAAAACATGCCTTCCCACTTCCGTTTCCAAACGCTACCCTTCCCTTTCCTTCACTTCCATCTTCATCCCCCTCTACCCAATACAAATTCTCAATCCTTTTCAGTTTTTACAGCTCCATAAACTTGCTTTCCCCTTCTGCCCCTCACTTTTATTTATTTATTTTGACCTTTTTACAATAATAGACTCAGTGAACTTTAATTTTGTTTTCATTAAATAAAATTTTCAAAAAAGATTGACGATTTCAAATATTATTGTTGAAATAGTACAAGAGGTAAATAAACTTTTTTTTAGTTGTCTAGAGTATCCTCCCACCCGAACTATAAGAAACTAATCTTTAAACATACTGTCAGATGCTACAACAGGGATCCCTCCTAATCATGTTTTATCCCCTACACTAGTACTCTAATAGAAACTGAATATAATATCTCATGTGCAACATCACAACATTTTCGTTTAAGGCCCAAATAAGTATCAAAATGGACAGCCCAATTCATGTGGGCTGAAGAAAGTTGGGCTTAAATCTCAGATTAGTCAATGTTTAAGAAAGGTAAAAAAAGGTTGCAGGAGCCCAATTCAAGGAAGCCGTGGGCTTCGCGGGAAACGTGGGCCTTGAATCTAAAGCCTTATAAAAGAAAATAGGGCTGACCTATTTTATGGGCCCAAAGCCCAATTATAATAGCGTAGAAGCCACCAATGATTTGAAATTGGACGTCGGTTGAATATTTTATTTAAAAAAAAAAAAATGGAAGCATGATGGGTGTACGTAGACGTGACTACTCCAAATGGGACAAAGGTTGGAGGACTTAGATCTAGCTGTCTAGGATGAAGCACATAGTCACATTCCTTTAATTACGCTTACAAAAAAAAAAAAAACTGATAGTATATGCAGTATTGTATGAAAATGAAAGACAGTGAAGGAATGAGAATGATATAATATTATATATAAAAAAAAAAAAGTAAAGGGGTTGGCGCGAGATGATGGCGCTTCCCCAAACACTGAAAATTACCCCCACTGGTATGTTTGTTGCTCATGTTTTATGTTTCTCCATTCAACCACACGTCACACCATGCATCTTCCCATATTCTAACATATACATACGTACATACGTGTGTGTGTGTGTATATATATTATAACAAGCCATCCACCCCCAATGAATTCTAAATGCCTGATTAATACACAATTAATAAATCATGGCATTGATCAACTTCTTTTCTGAATTAGATCAATAAATAACTCAAAACCTCTCACTTACAAGAGATTTTATGTGACTAGGCACAATAATGACATCTGATGAGGAAATTTAGGAAAGTAAGAGATAAAAACTAGCGGGCGAGGAGGGAAAAGTTTTGGAAGTGAGATATGGAAGGGATGAAGTTGGGTTGGGACAACGACGTAGCTAACGATTTTGATGTGGTCACTTGTTTGTAGCCTTCAATCTCCTCACATTTAGGTTCCCCCCCACAGCTTCTGCCATTGCTTTCACCCCATTAATAATCTCTCTTTTTCTTACTAACTAACTGTTATATACATAACACTTGCACCTATTGAAAATCCTCACCTCACCCGAAGTATCATTACCACCTTAACTGTTTATCTCAATATGCGTCAGTGGTTAGATTAGGGCCATCTGATTAATTAGCCCATCAAATTTCCAAATTGATTTGACCCTCAATATTCACGAGACAGATTTGGCAAGTTGAGTGCTTTTCAGCTAGCATCTCAAGCTAAAGTTATCACCGATTTTCCACCTGTTATTTGTGCTCCAACTGCACAGACTTTTGGAGGTTCATGAACCAATATTATTCATCAATATTCAACGTCTCTAGCTAGCTAGTCTCCTACACAGCAAATAAACCGACACTGAAAACACCTCTGTCATCATCGTCGTCGTCATCATCATAATATAGATATTATTGTTATTATTATTACTCTCTTTTACCCCCCTTGCCTCCGAGCACCTGTTTGATTGGGCAAAGCAAAAGGCTAAGAAAGCGCCTCTTCCTCCGGGGCAAGCTTAACAATAATATCAATATATATATCTGTGTGTGTGTGTGTGTGTGACAATCATCCATATATCATCCTGTTCCTTCTGATCTTTATTTATATTGAATAGCTTTCTGGTCGTCCATCACTCAAATATATATATATTCACTCGCAGGGCTTCGTTAATTAATAATGATAACTTTCTCTATTCATCTTTCACATTTTGCTACTTTACCTGGTTGATCCTTCACTATATATCTCATCAATGCCCCACTCCTACCTTTTGCCTCGCTGGTTTCAAAACTTTCCTCTCCATTATATGAAAAGTAATCGATTAAACCAATCACCAATCCATTGGAATGATGACAGAAAGGCCTTTGCATGATCTCAAGTATCATTATGGGTCTTTTAGAATGAGAAGTAGTTTCTCATAATAAACTCCGGCCAGCTATGTAAATGACTCTCCTATGGGCTCACATATATATCATTGCAGAAACTCAATAGAAGATTCAGGTGCGTTGCTTCCCTTGGAGTAGACAGCAACATTATATGATATGACCTTACGCCAGAAACTCTTTTGGTCGCATTTCTATATGTTCACCCTCTCCACACATATGCACGCTGTAACTTTAATTTGGACCACATAGTTTTACACTATAGATTGGATATTTATTGAATTACTATATTTTTGTAGTGCGTTTTATGAATTTATATATATATATATATATATATATAATAGATTAGCAGCACACGCCTATAAATTAGATCATCCACGTCCCAGATTGGTAATCTCATAGTCAACTCTGGTACTAATGAAATTTAGGTATACCTGAGATAATTGTAATATGCCGTTGCTTGTAATAATAAGAAATTAAATTAAAAATAATTAATGTGTATGAATAATATACCAATACCTCTCAGAAAACTCGTTAACATGTGCTTTAATTAGAACATAATGTACCCAAGTAATTAGTTAAGGTGATCCGAGACAGGTAGAAAATTTTCCGACAGTGATGACCTTAGTGTGCTCGCTATAGATGTACTCATGCATAATAGGAGTCTATATAGGAAATATCCTGATTAGTTTATCTCTTCTTGTACAAAATTTCAACGATGATAAGTAATTTTTCCTTGCCTACCTACTACAATCAAGTAGCCTAGAATTCAATAATTAGCAGCATCTCTAAACATTTTTGAAATCCATGTTCAATATTGTTGGCCATTTTCCAATATGGAGAGAGTCTGATTTCGACGACAGCATGGGGATTAATTAGAAAGAATAATTTAAAAAAAAGTGCTTTTTCCCTCCACTCGTTCTCCTTTGAAATCCACTTATATTGTTCTGTTCGTCTTGTAATTTTCTGCCTTTTCCTTTATAGGAATGAGCATAAGGCGACACTTCAATAAATCCCCACACTCCCTGCTTCTCTTGTTACTACTGGTGAAGCCACAACAAAGCCACTTGTATAGTGGCAATAACTTTATAATTGTTTATAACTATCTTTAATCACCAACTTAAACATATGATATTTGCTTGTTAGTCCCTTTAATTTATTCGGCTTCTCTTCGAAGGGGCAAAATATAAAATAAACCATCATTTCTGAGAGAACGATGGATTTAAGCATAACGACTGTATCAGTGCTTTAATACGAGGAAGAGAAGCCCCCGAGGAAGTGTCCCTTCATTGTGACACGTCATCCAATGGCAGGAGGACAAGGAGTGGATCGAAAATGAGAAGATATCCAGGGGGAAAAAGATTAAAAAAGGAAATAATAAAAAAATAATGATAATGAAAATAATAGGGGAATTTTGTAATTTTGTATTGGAAGCCCCACGAGAAGTTCATTGGTTGTCCCATTGACCTATCAACACGATGGTCCCACTGGGTTCGTGGATTCACACGCCATGCAGCCAAAAAGCTTCGATTGATTGGTCCCCGTGGGACCCGGGGCTGTACCACGAATCTTACGGTGGGTCCGCACTTACGCCAACATGCTCGCAAGTCGACGCGTGTTTGCGTCCCAAGTGGGATCCACTTGGAATGGGAATATGCTCATCTTGCGACACGTGTTTGTGCTGGTACGATGTGGGTCCCTGATCTTTTTTGCCAATACCAACATTTTCTTGGAAAGACGCGAGGGGAGGGAACTATGCGATAGCTGGCGCGTGGTGATAGCGTGGGCCCCACTTATCGCGCCTAATATCCTTTTAATTAGTGCGTTCAAAAAGCGTGGCTAAATCTAAGCCGCTCTTTCACACTGGGAGAACAAGGATGGGGATTAAGGAATATGTCAGGTGTGTGCGCCTCCATTGTCGGTCCCTCCGGCTTCATCACTCGTGGCCGTTGGATCACTGGTCCCATCACAGGATTTACCAATTTTGTGGAATAATAATTGATTTCTTGAATCATAATTGTCGTCATCGTCATCTTTAAGCTTTACGTGCTTCTAAATCATTTTTCTGTATGCTCTTTTGCATTGATTTAACGCACCTAAATTAGCACCATATTGTGGAATGTACTAAGATGCCAATCTTTAATTTCTTTGTTTTGACCTAATTAGATACATGATCAAGAAGCGGACTTTTACTTCATATATGGGTTAAAGCTTGCATATGAAGTAAATGGTCCAGATGGAATTTAACTTCAGAGGCTCTTTAAAATTTTGCTCATTAAATTAACAGTGTTAGGCTGTTAGCAATGTAATTAAGCAGGTGCCTCCTAGTTTGCCCCCAATTAATTAATTTTCAGGTGGAAAACATGCATGTAGGTTCATTAATATTAATATCATATAGTATGGCGTTGCAGGTAGATGTATATATAGTATAATATATTGCATTATTATCAATGCATGCGTGACGTCCCATCTAATAAGGCTGACATTTTGTTTTCAACAACTGACGAATTCCCTTAATAATATTTTCTTTTAAAGGCGTCACAGTTGGGTATAGGGGAGCATGCATCTCCCTCTTACACACGCGTGACTTTAGCCATCAATTCACAATAAATTAAATGTTTGATTAAATACCATTTAATCTTTCTCTATGATTTTTATACACATAACTGTGTGTGCGCGTGTGTGTATTTATAGGTATTGGCCGGAATAGTAGGGCAGATCGAATCCTATCAAAGTACACACAGCACAATGATGTTTTTGTACGTTTCCTAACGTTTGCAGTATCACGTCGAATTTTCATCTCATAAAGGAACAACAAAAAGGGAAGTTGCTGAGTTTTGCAAGTAATTAATAAGCAGTGGCTACTGACTTCTTACCTAAAATGAATCAAAAGTTTAAGATTCTTCTTATGTGCATATTGGGCCTGGCGTGCGTGTGCGTGCAAGGGAGAAAGAGATTTTAATATTTGATGCAAACAGTTGACCTAAAATTAACAAAGCCTTATTTATTGATTAAAGTAGGAACCTAGCTGGCTACTGAAATCTTTCTCCCAGTCTGCCATTAGCGATCTCATGAATTGACATATACATGATTTCTTTTTCTTTTTCTTTTGATTCTTGTTTAGGAGATTGATTTTCCATTGACCATAACCCCAAGCTAGAGTTGTAGCAGTGTGAAACATGTCCGTTATCTAGGCCCACCAACCTGAAATGAATCAAACCATAAATAGCATGATATAATGATATAGGTACCCATGTAATTTGGACAAAACCTAAGATTATGAAAGAAATAAAACGGAATAACTTGCACAAACAAAGTTTCCTTTTTTATTAATGAACTGCGGTTAATATATATTACCTATGGAGATACACTTACCAATTTAAACCCTCGTGCTTTTTAATCTTCCGACATGCCATTTTCCTATTAGAATTAGGGGGTGTTTAGATGGAAACCAAACCATGGTTTCAGAAGTGCTTGTACGGTTTAGAAAGTAAACATGTGAAGGAGTTTGCCTCGATTTGCAGAAAAGTACTTCTGAGAAGTACTTTTCAGGGTTGTCCAACACCCCTTTAATGAATCATATAATGGTCAAGCTTTGAACATGGGATTGCTGAATCGTCGCCCATCAAAATCTCGTGGAGCTTCCAACCTCACGCAAATTAAAAGACTACGCAAAAGAGAGATTATTCACGACGAAAGCTAAAAAACAAGGACATGGAAAAGTTACTATCATCCACATTTCAACGTCAAGGCTATTGATAATTGTGCAGTAGCAGCGCGCGCGCGCCCTCTCCGACTTTAGACTTGATAATTATAACAAACACTCACTAAAAAGACAATTTGACTTTTAAAAGAAACTGATCGACATGGATATCGCCATGGAAAAAAGGTGAAGTGGAATGACTTGGTGTTTTCACTCTCACAGAACTCACTGTTCATATATGTAATATGGGGTGCATTAATTACATGTATATACATGTGACTAGCCATAAAATAGTGGGGAAAGTTACTCACCTTAACAGAGGGATATTATTCCTGCACTTTGGTCAGCTTTTTATCCATTTGAGTGGTTCCTAACTTGATCACACATCAAAAAGTTATATGTACAAGTACAACTTGAAATAATAATCGATCAGGATATATCGTGTGGATGATGCAGTTGGGTGTGGGTCAATTTATTAAGGGATCGGACATGTCAGGTTCCTTTATCTTTTTTTTCTCTGAACAGTGTATTTATATTTATGTGTGTATATCATATATGCGTGGCTTTTGGGATAACAAGTTGGCAATATTGATGAAGACCGTTTGATTGCATGCTTAAGAAAGACTTTTTATTGATGCATTATTGGTTGATTTAGCGTTTTTGGTGAACATTGGGAGCTCAATATTGAATCTGGCTAGGCCCCGGCTGCCGAATGTACGACCGAAGCCGCGTTGCTTGGGCGTGATATATATAACCATTATTATTTTTAATTATTATTGGTTATTGATATCATTACACACACACAAACACACAACACATCCCTAGTAAGCTAGTTGGTGTATTGGTGTGTATGGACAAGGACTTGGCTGATTCTCATGCTATGGTCTATATATATATATATATATATTTCTTTTATGTTGGATAAATTAATATCAATATGATGATGATACTTAATTATTCAATTTTGACTTTTATTTAAATGCGAGCTCTCCTTTTAACTCATTCTTAATTATCAATTATCTTCTTAATAATTTATGGAAAAGGTTGGCACCTATCCGTACAAGAGCATGATCCACTTAACGAGTATATGGAAGTATTGTGACTCTTTTCCGTTTAAGGATGAATTCCAATGTATAACTCAAAATTAAATAATTCTTATCTATATTGTACGTGGTTTAAATAGTAAATTGGATTACATTTATATTTATAGTTTATAAATAGCACGGCTTGTTTTGCAGTATTTTTTTTTTTTTAGCGTAGCATCAATAATAGAAATATGCGCTTGTGTGAATCCCACTTTCTCTTTTCTTCCGCTCAACCCAAGCCTTTTTTTCTTTCACGTAGTATTATGTTATGTTGGCTAAAAATGTTAGAAAGGCTTCAAAAATTATCTGTGTGGTGGTGGTGGTGTACGTAACAGGAGCAATCTATGACCAACAGGGTATATATGTCATATTCATGTTGTTCCTTTGGACGCACACACACACATATACATATGTACATACAGCTAGGTCGACAAAAATCTCAAGTTCTCACTACAACCTCGGCTTTGAATCTAAATCTCTTATATAACTAATTCGAAATTCTATTTTTTTAATTATTTTTTGTTCTAATATTCAGGTCAAAGAAATATAATTTTATTTTAATATTACTTTTCTTTTGTGTTAAACATCATAAGAGTTATAATTTATTCTAAATTTGAAAAGCCAATTAAATACTTTAATCCTGGCTCCATTATAATAAATATAAGAATGTTTATTTTTGTAAAAATGGATCAACCATAATTGAATACATATGATGGCTAAATTTGATATAATAATATGAATCGGCCATTATAAAATAATAAATATAAGAAATAAAATAGATTAATATCTTACTTTTAAGATTTAAAATAAACCTCTTAAGTAGCTTATATGTTTAGGATCGGAGAAGTATCTGTCAATTGTTGTGGTTTTAAATAAAACAGAGTTCACTTGTGAACAGGTTTGCTAGCTAACAATGAAATGAAATTTTTGTGGCCAAAAGGGAGTTAATTTGTTGGAGAGGATATGATTTAAGGGAGAATTAGGTTGCGTGAGTGTAGGGG
>NW_021632826.1:0-47521 GCF_004799145.2 Neltuma alba | reverse complement strand
TAAAAATAAGAACTCTATGAAACAGCTAGTTAACTATTGGTTTAACATATGGATGGCAATCTGATCTTCCATCACTGGTCCATTAAACGCCCTATTTGGTTCAACTAAGAGATAAGCCTCAGGCATGCACCATATTGACAAATTTAGGATCCAAAGTTTAATAGATGTGGCTCTGGACCAATCTAACAAATCACAGATATCTTGTGGAGCCATTCACTTCCGTCATTACACATACACAAATGCACATATACAAGCATATGTAGACACGCACATCCATACTTGGATGCGCATGCTCACACATGTAGAGGCACATATGCGTCAAATGTACATTAGCACATCCATGCATGAGAACATACATGGGCACGTTTCTGTAATTCACGCTGCACATGCATGTGTGCCTGAACATACATGGCCACATTTATGTAATTCACGCTGCACATGCATGTGTGCCTACTGATATATATGAGAACGCATATGTATGTGTAACACACGTGTGAATATATACCACTGCAGATATAGTCACATTTGTATAAGCCCACAGGCAAGCACGCATATTGGCACATTGGCATAATTTACAAATACATAACTCGTATGGGTGTGTGAACATATATGGGCATCGATGTATTTATGTGTGCATGCATTTTTTTCAGCCTTTATCCATAAAGTCGAGAGGAATAACCAAGGTGCTGCTTTGAAGTACAAGTATATTTTTCCAAGAAAACATCAACTTAAATCTACACTATAGATTATTAGAATTTGCATTTTAATGTAATTTTTAAATAATGGTGAATCAGATGTATCGTATCCTTATCCAAATTCTATGTTGATTTATTTTAATTAACCACTGTATGTTCTCATAGTTGACTTATCTCTCATTACTGGTTATAATTTGTCTTATAAACTCTGATGCCACTTGAGGTTTCCTTTCCAGATCTGAAAACTAAGCTTGTTACAATATCCTGAATCAACTTGTTCTTTTCCATCAAACCTTTGAACAGATCACGTTGTCTTTATTCCTTTATCTTCCAGTTTTATTTTGTACCATGTGTTATGCTGATTACACATCTAAATCCTGTTTCACTGATATATCATACATTATGTTCAGGCTGCATCTCAAGTTCATGGGGGACAATTTGCAGCTGGATTTGTTGATGGTTCTGTAAGACTCTATGATGTCAGGACACCGGAAATGTAAGCTTCTCAGATTAATGAATTTCTCCTTTCATGATTGTTGGCTTCTGTTTTATAATACTTTCTCTATGGTTAGGTGTATCTTGATACTTAGACCTGTCCTTTTCAGTTAGTCCTAGAATGATGTATATACAAGCCACTTGTTGCCTCACTAATCTTTGTTGCTGTAAAATGATGTTCTTAGGGTTGTCTGTGAATTACGGCCCCACACACAACGAGTAGAAAAGGTTGTGGGGATCAGCTTTCAACCTGGACTAGATCCAGGAAAGGTAAGAGGAATATCTTGCTGGTTGCATGCCTTTGTCTATAATTTGTAAATCTTGCTACACTTTTTGGGGAATAATGGCCCGCAATATATTTATTTTGATTTAACATGGAAGATGAAATCATATGGCATGTTTTTCCCTTCAGATTGTCAGTGCTTCTCAGGCAGGGGATATACAATTCCTTGATATCAGAAATCAGACAGATGCCTATCTCACTATTGATGCTCACAGGGGCTCACTTACAGCTTTAGCAGTGCATAGACATGCTCCGATTATAGCCAGTGGTTCAGCCAAACAAATCATCAAAGTCTTTAGCCTGGAGGGTGACCAACTAGGCTGTATTAGATATTATCCAACCTTGATGGCCCAGAAAATTGGTTCCGTCAGCTGTCTCAGTTTTCATCCATACCAAGTATTGCTGGCCGCTGGTGATGCAGATGCTTGTGTTAGCATCTATGCTGATGAGAACACCCAAGCAAGATGAATCAACATATCGCCCATGATATCATATTTTTTGGTTCTCTCTTCTCTGCGTAGTTGCAACAAAGTACAAACATGATATCAGGAGCACCATACACACGGTTGAATCATCGTGCTATGCTGCTGCACCCGTCAGCTGTGAATACATCTGGAAATATTGGGTAGGATGCACTCTACTGATCGTCTATGGAATTTATTCATTAGCCTCCGTGGGAGCCAGCTGCACTCGGTCCTGAAGAAAAATCCTGAATATTGGTTGGAGGCTTTGGCAAATAATGTCATTTTCTTTGTGTAAATATCCCCTATTGTTTTGCCTTTCTGCTGTGTGATGTTCGCACTCTTGCCCATTGTGTATATTTATTTAGGTGAAATCATAAGCTCGTGCCGCTGATAGGTGTGATTGTCTCCTGAAATGTGGGGCTTATCCACTCATGATTGTAATTTATGTTGAATTCGATTCTTGTTTCTGCTAACATGTAATTAAATTTAAGCTTGTGTCTATTTGCTTTTCTTCAATTAACTAGCATCAATTATAACTCACAAAGCATCTTGAAAATCACTATTACAAAAATGTTTATTTGAAACTATTTAACATGCAAACAACATAAAATTTGACACTATTGTAATCTTTAATTAAAATTGGAATATGCTCATTGTTATAATAATGTCAATTTAAAGCTATTTAATATGCCTCTAATTAACACTAAAACTAACACTTTGTTACCTTCAATTAAAAAAGAACATGCCCTTGCAAATGCAAAATACGGGGGGGAGCAAAACGTGAAAATGGAAAATAACAGTTAAAAAATAAAACGACAGTATTATTGATTTCATTCCAATAAACTAATTTTGTATCTTAATTTTTTCATAAAATCATTTACTTCTTTTTATATATTATCCTTTAGGTTCTTTAACTAACTTGGGTAAAATAAAGAAGTCAAATAAATTGATTAATTATAGCAAATTGTGACATGATTACTTGAAAACATTTTAAAGTAATATTAGATTATAAATTAGGTAAATTATTTTAAGAGAAAATAATAACCAGAACAGGAAAAAGTGAATCAAAATTTTATATTTAAAACCATATATATTCTTTAACTAATATTTATATTAGGGACAAGAGTCATTTTTTCTGCATATAAAGACAAAGGCCTCCTTTTATTTTTTTGGCCCAACGAAAAGCGCATCCTGAAAAATTAACATTTTAAATATTTTGTCAAGTAACTTGTATTAATAATCCTAAAAAACTTGTAAATGATAATTTAGAGTAATATGTTGTTTTAACTTCTTTTTTTTGTTTTTAAACCTTCTTGGGGATAATGGTTCGCTTTAACTTGACAATATTTCAACAAGAAATAGCTAACCTTTTGCCTTGACTGTATTATTAGAAATATCAACGCAAGCAAGACACAAACTCGAAAATTCTAGAACTCTTTCCGTTCACCGCTTCCAAAGGATGAAAACCACGGTCATGTTAATAAATGAAATAAAATAAAACAAACACAACGCTACAAATCCCCCGAACAGCTAACGATCAAGAGGAAAGTCAACATGTAATCGCTTTGGCTAGAGTAACACTTGCTTCAGATGTAGACACCGTGACTAGCTGGTCGATCCACTTTGCTCACCTGTATTACTTCTATCGCCACTGCAACAGAAGAAGTGCGGAAGCTTCACACGGCCACAACTTCTGCAAAGGAATTTACATTAATCACCGCTGACTCAGAAAAACACACATGCACTTGAAACTAATGAGAATTGGAAGACACGTTAGATCTCAACTCACATTCTCAGTCAAACATATATAAGAGTTATTTTCATTCTTCTGTACCTCATTTCACCCTTAAGCCTACCCCACAGAGTTTTCACAAGCACTATGGCTGTCTCAGTAAAACTTATTCTGGCCATTCAAGGAGAATAGTACACAATATGATTTTGTGTGAATTTGTAGCAATTTACTGGTTCCCGTATTATTAGCAGCTGTCAGTTATCAATGCATTTTTGTTTTATGTTCCAATCTTAAGCTAGATCTATATCATGTGAGAGAAGTCATTGGCACTGGGCAGGGGAGAAAAACTGGAGTACGATGGTAAAGTTTTGCTTTTTATCCTGTTATGGTGTTGATTTGTTGATGGCTTGCGTTTGGTTTGAAGAGAGAAATCGATTTTCGTCCCTTTGTGCTTGTATGCTTATAGGTTAGAATTAAAACAAGTTGCATTCACTTGCTAAATTGCACAAAGCAAGCATAAATTTCACTCCACATTTTTCTGACTCTCCTTTTCATCTGCCTATTTCCAGCATAACCGAGCACTCCCTTAAATTATGATATAAGCAAGATTATGTAATGTGCATGAAGCAAGACACCGCAATGAAACGAACTTTAAAACCACATTAAAAGAACATAAAGACTCCACAAAATTTGATGATGAAAACGCCCAAATATTTCCTATACGTGAGAATTTACACACAGAATGGTAACCATAGCTCAGATAGCATTATTCAGAAAGAAACTAGAGCTTACCTGCATCGGACTATCACAGGGATAGGTTTCAAAGCTTTTGGTCCATTTCTTATTCCTCTTTTATGGCGAGAGACCTACATCAGATATAAAGCCATTGAAAAAACAGAATCAACTCCAAAAATGAAATAATAGAACAATATGCAATATACTACTTGTTCTTTAATATAAGAACTAGATAACTATTTACAGATATTAAGAAAATTAGTTGAGTTAGTTATTTGTAAGAAATTGATGTTCTTTTCTCCTAAAATACCCTCATCAATTATGTGCATTCTTGATTAAACCTCTTTAATGTGTGCAATCACTATGGGGATTATTCGGGAACAAAATGGATAAATATTGAAAACAAAACAGATCGAGGTCTTATATTTAGGACCAAACTAAATTTTCAATTAGCCCTGATCTTATACTTCCTCTAGTTACGAGGTCTTATAATTAGAAACGGAGGTAATATTAAAGATAGGATTAGGAGGTAATAATAAGACACTAGAATCAATCATTCAGAATATAACATTTCCATAATATATCGATTGATACGGCACACATTAAAATCAATTGACAGAAAGAAAGGGAGCTTGAAATGAATGAAGCTCCCATTAAGAGCAATAAATGGTAGATGAAAGATAAGTTAACACAGCACCTTCTTTTTTGGGACAGCCATGAGCTCCATAGAGTCCCCAAAAGAGAAGCTGGGAAAGCTAAACTCAGGCAAAGCGAAACGGCGTGATGTAGCCCCGTAGAAAATGCTCCCCGATAAAGGTGCAGGATGAAGGTTGGAATGCATCCACCTTTTGATTCCTAACATGTTAGCCATTCTCCCTCCAGCGTTCCCAAGCAATTTAAGTCTCGTGGCCATTGCTTTTGTCAAGTACCACCAAGAGGCCTTCGGAAGACGAAAGAAAAATGTAATTTTTATAACAAAACCACAAAAAAATTGACGATAATATCTGCGGAATTGGAAAGAGGAATATAGACGAAACACTTCGACTAGTGAAGAATATTATCAGTGGAAGTAAAGTGAGCAGGAAATGGATTGAAAGAATGAAAAATTGGAGATGGATAGAGAATGTGAGAGAGAGAGAGAGAGAGAGTGAGGAAAGCAACTGAATAAGCGAAGGGAAGAAGAGACACACAGAGGCTATGATTTCGAAAAGAAATTTAGAGAGCAAGACCGGAGCAAGCAAGTGGTAGAAGAACCAGACACAGTGGGAGCAGTTGAAATTTCTCCAAATTGAAAGTACA
Organism: Neltuma alba; assembly: GCF_004799145.2. Taxonomy (NCBI): domain Eukaryota; kingdom Viridiplantae; phylum Streptophyta; class Magnoliopsida; order Fabales; family Fabaceae; genus Neltuma; species Neltuma alba. Next base: position 41,818 of record NW_021632826.1, on the reverse strand, counting down.
AACATAATCCCTAAGTTGATATATAAGCCATCAGTTCTAATAATGGGGCGGAATAAGAAAATAATAACTTACAATAAGAAAGGATGAAGTATGCAGCAGAAAGGGCCACTCGACGTCGACGGTGCTGCGGAGGCGTTGCTTCCAGATTGATTTCTGATCGACTTCAAGGGGCAGCTGCTGCTGCCTCCCAAACGCTCCGTATTGATCCTCTCCCCAAAACTAAACAAAAAAAAAAGAAGGGAAAAAGCCTGATTTTATTAGTTTATTTATTTATTCTTTTGCCAACCCGATTTGATTAATTTATTTATGAACTAGACTTCTTTTTTCAAAAAAGAAAGGAAAACTTGGATGAAGTCTCTCAGTATAAATAACAGTTTTGTAAATTTTATGATAAAATGTACTTAATTCTTATGATTTTTTTTTACATAAAAAAAAAAGGCAACACTAAAGGATCAACGATATAAGTTGCCTTTATTAATGCTTGAATGTTTCCCATTTACATTTCATTGACTTCAATTAAATATTTAAATACTTTTATTTCAGATAGTTTGGTCATAATTTTCCCCCGTTCAAATCTCAACTTCGGATGCTAGCTTGTTTATAGTTATTTGAGAATGCAGTTCATCAGGCATTAAGTTCATTTGAGATGTTCATTAACTGAGTATTCACCGTCTCTACTTCTCAGCCATGCTTCCTTATCATCAGATTTGACCACTGCTAATCTAATATCCTCTTCCTCCAACCACCTTCCCTTCCAAATCCCATCTGCGAAGATCAAATCACACACCACCAATTTCTTCATCTCTTAACTTGATGCTCTAGCTTTAAGGCCAGACGCCTCAGCCAATGGTATCCACCTATCTGTGAATATCGTCACTCATCTAAAAATAATAATAAGAAGAAGAAGAACACTTTGCGTAGGATACATATTACTATTGATTGTAAGGGAACCCGATACAAGAGGAGGGAGAAATACAACGCTTACAAGCATAGAAAACAGCCCCAGATATTTATTATTACAACATGACATATCTCACCAGAATAGGAAAAACCAAAAAAAAAAGAAAAGAGTTTTAAGATTTATAAACATCCATAAAGGCACGCAGATCTTATATACTCAGTGGCAGCAGTGAGGGGCAACCAGCTGCTAAAAGCAATTATTACCTCCTTACCCATAACAACAAGGGTACATTTGTAAATTACGACAAGTGATAGTTTAATTATTATTTGTTATTATAAATAGTGCCCAAGGTACATAGAGCATCAAACACTGCCGCAAGTCTCTAGCCTTCTTTGCCGTCTTCGTTAATTTCGTCGAGAATCACAATGAGAGCCACTATGAATGCATAATCGACGTTGGGGTATACAGTTACCATGAAATTGTCTTTCCCTATTAATACGCTCTGAACTGTGTGTTTCTTATGCATCTGCCCCAAAAAAAAAAAAAACAAACACACACAATTCAGGGCATAGATTAATTGATCAAGTCATCATGTTCACACTCTTTGACAACGTTAAAGTACGTACCTGGGCGACGATGGTGTCAGATTCACCGGCGTAAACAATGCAAGAACGTTCGAGCCAACTACCTTTGATCTTGAAGTCGCAGACTTCTTCCTTGGTGTTATTTGCTAAGAACACATCTAATTTGGTCTTAAATTGGATTAAGGACGACCTCTTGAGTTGGAAGATCAGATCCTTTTCTTCTGTGCTTTCCCCCCTGAAAGCTTGCCATCTGTCATGTGCCGTCATTATCTGCAACAATCATTCTTTCTTTCTTCATTACTGTATACATATATACTTACCATATGCATTCATAATTTTAGTTTTAAACTTTCGTTGGGATTATGATTATGACTTGTGCATATTCGCTTCACACAGGCTGTGCATAATATTGTTCCCTCTCTGATTAGCTGCTCAACACCCTCAACTTCTTTGAATTTGTTATGTCCAATCTTTCATACCCGGAATAGAAAAAGGACTCCTTTTTTATGTGAGAAAAATAAATAACTTCTAGTTCCCGATGTGTTATTCGGTTTGCAATTTGATCCTTATATTTTAATTGGTATCAATTTGATTCTTATAATTTTGAAGTATCTAATAAATGGTCATCATACTTCAAATATGTTCAAGCAAATGATTTCAAAACATTCAATGAATTCAATTCTATCAGTTTGCGCAGCAGTAGTAATAGTTTATACATTTTTTTAGCAACAAAAAAAAAGTAGTTTTTTTTTTACAAGGCAAAAAAATTAGTGAACACATTTCATTTGAAATATATGATACTCCACGCATGAGGACCATTTTTTTTTTTTTTTTAATGTTTTGAAACCATAAGAACCAATTTGACTGCCATTAAAACATAGGGACCAAGTTGCAAGTTAGGCGAAAGGCCAAAAGTTCCCTTCCCCCTTTTTACGATGTTAAAGCAAGATATATAGTATATTTATTATTAATATTTAAAAACGATTTTTTTATTTATTTTGGAAGATAAAAACATTTTCGTTCTAAAAATCATTTTGCTGTTTTATTTTGTATAGCAAAGGAAGCCCACAGCATTGGTATTTAATTACGACATAATAAATATTACCTCCAATCTTAAATATAACACCTAGTTAATTAATTTAAGTACATTAAGAAAATAAGTTAAATTAGTTATTTGATACCCTGTTAATCAAGTGTATTAGTTAGAACTATCATTATTATAAAGATATATAAATATGAGAGATATAATAGATTGAGATCTTATATTTATGATCAAAATAAAACTCAAACGATATTTTATATTAAAGGAGAAAGTAGTATAAATTTTTACGTAAGGGTATGTAATTACAATCACACGAATAAAATATCATTGATATTTTCTAACATTATAACTTAGTGTTCGAATGCTCTGAACATATTTTTATCCGAAAATAGCAATAATGCTTTTTAAAAAAAGATGTTAAGAACAACCTTACAGAGTATGTGTAATAATTTTAAAGATTATAACTTATGGGTACGATGTACAAAAATATTAAGTTTTCAATTTCGTAACTCACGATTAAATCATTTTATCACAATAAAATCAAATGACCATGTTGGAATGTTACATCACTATTTCCTGAAGTGAATAATTAAATAATATTCCTATTCCCTTCCAAATGCGAGAAGATCAATAAGTGGGACCAGGACCACTCAAAACGAAAGAAAGAAAACAATTATGGGGAAAAAGACAAACCTTCCGGCGGAGAGTTACGATGGGGTTCCCGGCGGCGTCGATTAAGACACGGCGGTCACGGAGGGTTAAGAGAGAGCCTTTAACCTTGAAGACGACGTTGCCTTGCATGTCTGCGACCACAAAGTTGCCGTCGGAGATGGACATCACTTTCTCCACAACGCTTAGATCCACCGGGTACGGAGCACAGTATTGGGGGCCGATTACGGCGATCGTGTTGGGCGGCGCGGAGGCGAAGGCAGAGGGTGCCGGTGGGTAAGCCATGCTGTTAAGGGGAGCCTTAACTTGAGAGTGCTTATCGGTTCTCTCTCTCTCTCGAGCTCTGAGATCCAGCTCTCTTCTTTTATATATATAGATAGGATCTGAATCCAGTGATTAAGGAAGCATCATTATTTCTGGTAAAAAAAAAAGGAAGTATCATTATTGTTATTACCGTTATTACCATTAGTATTACTTCTTTTGGGGGCCAAAAAAGTCTTGCAGTCTCGTGACAAATTGATGCAGCCGAATGCGCAATGGACAATACGGCTCATTTGTTTTGGGCCACACACAGTGAGGCCCTTGAATTCAACGGGATTGCCTCCGATCTCCGCAAAGGTTTTAGTCCAAGTAAATAAAACATTTTCAGATATATTAGATCCATAAATCATTTTTATTCAAGCTAAAATATATACATATCTTCCTTCAGATTAATCATATGCAAGTAATCTTATTAAATTTTAAAAAAAATTAATTTGAAAAAACAACCCTCTTTAAACTTATAAGTTTGGTCAAATAGCATCCCTCACTATTGGTTGGCATGTTATTTTGTTAAATGCCACATTATGTTCCGTTAATGAAGTAATGAATAAAGTAACGTTCGGGGATTATTTGCATAAATTAGAAAATAAAGAGGGTTCCTTGTTGAATGTTCAAAGTCAAAGATGTTATTTGCAAATTGCTGTATTTAATTTAATTAATATAATTAAATCTCAGTCACATATACTTTATCATGAAAAAGTAACTAGTCTTTGCCAACACTAAATAGTGGCCGCACTCTGACTCTGTGGTTGAGCGGCTTTTGGAATTTATATATTTTACAAGTTCCCAGCTAAATTATTGGTGAAGAATTTTATTTGCTTATTTAGCCACGATTACAAACCATAAGTATTGATTCAAGATTGAAAATATTGATGGCACCATGCCATAAAATATATATATCATGTGTAAATATTTTTTATTCCCAAAATTTAATAATATATCATCAAACTGTTCATTTTATGCACACAAGTCCATCGTAAGTGAATCTATTAGCTTCCTATTATATAATTAAGCATTATAGTTTACATAAAACATTTAAGTCCAGTCTTTTATATGTAAAATTATATATATGTATGTATGTGTATATCAAAATTTTCTGGTCTTGGGCAAATAATACTTGTATTTTAACACCTCGTATTTCTATCAGTACAGCAATACGTACACACAAGTCACCACACACTCCTACATGATTTCAAATTTAAAATTTTAATGACATTTTAAAATTAAAAATGGGTGTGATATCACTCAGGCTTATCAATCTAAACACGATAAGCACTAATGTAAGAGTGCTTTCAGGCTTCTTCCACTTTCAGCTTTTCCGGCTTCAGGTGACTGCTTACACAAGCATATGGATTCTAAAGCCAAACCAATTCTGGCTTTCGAGAAAATATTATTTTCCATATTCCCATGGATTATTTAGAGTATCAAAGAAAAATTAAGAAAGAATAAATAACGCCATCAAAATGAAAAAATTAAACTCAAGATAAAATCTGAAGAGATCCATCACTTTAGAAAACAGAATAACTACCTAAATATATAATCAATCATCTAACTAAGCATGCACATCTACGTATATAGCACTCACAGAATGAGTATGTGACAAATTGTCGGTTGCAAAGAAACTTCCCTGGCGAGAGAAAGTGCCTTTTTTTCTTCCCTTTTAATTGGTGAGATTAAGTAAAAAAGTCATATATTTAGTACGGAGGAGGGAGTAACCGGTTAGGGCAAGGCTGAAAGGCAACTTCCTTGGTACTGTAAACCAGAAGAAATTAGAAAAAGTTTGATTGATACATGTTTTGCCCCGCGCGCGCGCGTGTGTAAACACACACATGTACATGTGAGTTAGTAATCACTAAGGACAGCACAGCTTCACCCAAGCATCATGTGACAACCACATAGTAATTAAGGTGGAGCGTAAATAACTAACGCTGAAAATTCAAACCTCTCCAAAAGTAGCCTTTTAAGGACCATTTCTTGTGTTTCCCAACCTTATATAGATATATTACGTTGTTTAGATTTCTGAAAATATAATTTTCTTCTACACATGCATGACGTTCTCACGTTGCTTCACAAAAACCTGAAATTTATGTTCCAAATAGAGAGGGAAATCCAGCATATTCCCACCTGCGGGAATCAAAATGGGGCTTTTTGTATGTGTATATGAGTATATCATATCATTTTCCCATGAATATCGTCCGTATGTAAGAAGATATTTTTTTAAACATATACCGAAGACAATGTGAATTCTTATCAGGAAACATTCTCGGTAACCCACAAAATTAATTATCCTGTCCCACGAGCTAAACAACCCTTGTTATTTCATCTGTTTCCGCGGCCCCATGTCTGTATAACAAAAGGAACAGGTTCTTTATAGTTTACCTCAAGGATTATTGCTGAAACAAAAAGACTTATCAGTATGTGATTTGTAGCTAGGGACATTCAAATTTTCAGTTAGTTAATTTTACCACTTTAATTTTTAGGTTTGGATCAAGTGGAACTTTATGAATCTCTCATTTTCAGCATACAAATTGACTTATAATCATCATATATACACACATACGGTCATTCTTTTCCTTAAGGTTATATTACTTGATGAAGTTGTGTGTTGAAGAGTTAGCGCTTAACGCTAATAACTAAGGTGGTGCAAGAAACGAAGATGTATATAGACGCTCTTAATACGCATAAATGATTATTTCTCGTGGTTCGCTGTTGCTTTTACCTGATTGCTGTTCTGATTTTGAACAACAAAATTTTTAGTAAGCTTATACTTTAATGGAAGGAAAAAGAATAAGAAGTTTATATATATGAGGTATGGCATATGAGAGAAAGTAGCAAAGCATCGATCAGTACTTTATACAAGTGCGCACAATGATAAGCTTTAAGCTCTTAGTGAAGGATAGATAAATGAGCCACTGACTCATAAATCACCTCGGTCGTTTTCATTATTATAAAAGTCATATGCAGGTCAAGTCACCAGGCAGTGCTTCGGTGAGAATGACATTTTCTCCAGACATTATATAGATGCTTTAAGGTTATTGTTCTATAAGAGAAATGAACCCAGAACTAGAAGCTCCCCTTTTGCCATGAGCTGCCATATAATCTTGCCACATGGATGATATACCACTCACCATTCTTCCATGGTTATCTTTAGCAATTTCAGTAGTCTCTAGATTGTTAGATCCATTATTTCCCGTCTTAGTTTACAAATGTCAGCGAGCGCACACAAACAAAATTCAGCAATAAAATAACAAGTTCTTTTTCTATGCAAGTCTCTCTGTAAGAATGGGTTGAGACAACCGGAAGCTAGTATATATTTTAGTTTTGTTATTTTTCGAATTAACACATATATTCATTGATTTCAAAGACTGGAGCTAGATATATAATCAGATCTGAAACAGTGTGTTTTCGAAAATAATATCTAGGTTTCTTTAACGTTTATGCAGCATTTGGTGAATACCTCTAGCTTAACATGTCATGTTTATTAAAACAATGTACTCTAAAAAAACTCACCCCCATATTCCAAGCCACTGACTTATTAAGAGCCTTAAAAGTATAGATTTTGAGGTCCCTCTTGTAATATTATTTCCAATAATCTTCTCATCATATAAAAGATCTAATGCCGATAATGAAGAACTGATAATAAGAAGAGGAAAGATGAAAATGAAAACAATTAATGTGGAGTCACCTTCAACGTGGATATGGAGCATCAAGCAGCAGGTGATGGCCGGTCCTCCTTGAGCGCAGCTTTCCAGATGCTATAACAAAGGCGCTATGGTCATGATGGGGAAGATGGGCACATGAAAGACTAACTCACTGCACCTAACTGAACGTCTTTCAGTGGTTGATGAGTTAGCATTGCACGTGCCCTGCTTCTCCATCTTGCTCGGCATGCACCTTGATGATGTCTAACACAGAGAGAGTCGAAGAAGAAACAAGGAAGAAAGACTAATCATGTCCAGCTAGCTAGCTAGCTAGGAAAGTCATGGTGAATTAAGGGACATACATCTATATGCAATCACAAGTGGTTGAAGCCTACTCATGTATATATATCAAAAGGGGCAACAGGGATGGCGATTTTAAATTAAAGGAGGATGATGGGTATGGGAAAGAGCAGGAAATTTGAAAGGCTTAGTTGGGGGTGGGACCTTTTGAGCCTGCAACCCAAACAACTTTTCACAAGTGAGAAATGATATAAATAGGACCACGTACTGCTCAGCAATTAGTTTAGTTTAAAATAAATTACTGGCCGGTATATAGCCTCCAAATTCAGCCAAAGAGGCAGGTGTAAACCTAATATATGCCACCATCATACCAAATATATATAATCCTACTTTAATTTATGTTGACACCACCTGAACTGTTTTCATCTTGGAAAATATATTATAAACTAAAGCGGGGGTCTGGAGATGTCTATGTAGTTTTAAGATAGAAAACAAAAATAGCAAAATAGTTAGTTTGCTGACTAATATATGTAAGATCCTATTTGAAAATCACTCAACGGGCACATTTTACTCGTCCTTCTTTTTGTTTTGACAAATATTTAATATTGTAAATTGTCAAATTAAAGGAGGAAGTAGAAAAATTAAGTGCAAAGTTACTTCCTTCCCACTAGCTCCTGACTACGGATTTCAAAGACGCAATGCAGAACAGACAAGATATGGTACAATATTCATTAACTAAATTAATGCTGAAAAGAATAATATATGGGAAAAGTAAAATGCTGTGTACGTGTCGAATAAATTAATGAAAAAATAAGGCAAAATGTTAGATCACATACATTTACTAAAGATATTATGAAAAAGAAGAATTAAAACAAGAACATTTATCTTTTTAAATGAAACTAAATGAAGTGAAATCTGAATATTGATGAACCAATCATGGTTGCCGATGTGCCTGCCCCGTTGCTTGTCATGATCAGAAATATTGATTTGTCTGACGTTCGGCGACATTTTCCTTCCAAGAATTCACTGCAACTGAGAGGAGGAGGAGGAGGAGGAAAATTACAAGGTTTAGAAAACGCACACAGATATAAATATATATATCTCGAAGTCTTGTTCAGGATTATTACAATATTGTAATTCTAATTTACGGCTTGAAGATTAATTGGCAGTGAAATAGATTACACAAAATGCCATTTTTTGCGTTATTATTCTTTTTACCATATATTTAATGATAGGAACTGAAGTTAGTGCGTGCTCCTGGATGGCATCTATATTGAGTTTAATTATCATGCTTCCCACTTGAGTATGTCATAAACTATGTAAAGTTCTTGCACAAAAGAAATTGCCTTTGTTCATAATTCTTTTTTATCTCTCTCTTAGGCAAGTTGTGTGGATGTGGTGAGGATTTTAAAGCTTCATAATTGCATTTAATCAATCATTGCGTTTTACTAGACCTTGTTCTTCTCAAGTGGCCTCCTTGTTCATCATTTCTGGTCAAGAAGTTCATAGAAGCATTTTCTTCCTTCCTTTTTTCAAATCTCACTTCACATTTTACTTATCTTGAGTTTCGGGCTAGGACAAAACTCTCCAAGTTTAATTGGATTATAACACCGCTGTTCTTATGGTGGTTTAAGTTTCTCTGAGGAAAAACGAAATTCACATCAAAAGCTGGTCCAATAATTTAGAGGGGACCAATATTTCCTTATAAGACCAGTTAAGAAGAAAGCGAAACCCCTCACAGCTTTTTCGCTATGGTTAAGTCTACATATTATCTAGCTATATTCGTTCTTACACCCCATTCGTAATAATCTTCCACCTAATTTCAAGTCTTTGCAGAGTTATAAGCGTTTAGAAACAACTTTGTTGTTCCACACGAACACACAAAGATTGGTGCTATATATTTAATCTTTGCTTCTAGAAAAGGGCTTATTATAGTGTTGATGTTAACGCTGGCAATGGTGGGGCATTGTACGCCTAGGCACCTAGCTATGTATCACGATCTGAGAGCGCTTGAATTGAAAAAGTCAAACTTTTTCTTCTGGGTCCAAGAGAAATTACACATTAATGAGTACCAACAAAACAACAGAATATCATCAAACTTTGCATTAACTGTGATTAAGATTTCCATTAAGTTAATTAATATTAACTAAATGCTTTTGGCCAGAGCGTGTTTGTTTTTATGCGCCAAATGAAATGTTGGATTTGACCCCATTGATCTGGCATTCCACTCCACTGAGAGTCTGACAATGATGTGAGTAGTAGAAGACAAATCAAACCAAATAAAATGTGAGATACAGGAGTGGGAATATTTGAAAAGAAAGAAACATTTTGGAATGTCTTTTGAGATTTATAATTATTCTAGTCAGACATGTCAATTTTGTAAACTTACACTTGACATCACATTCTAAAAGAAATAGTTAAATAAGCAGAGAGGTTAGTGGTTTATGAGTTGTTTATCGATCAGGATGAGGGAGACAGGCATGGAAGTAGGTGGGGTGCCAATAAGCACTCTGATCAATGGGCATATCACTTAGGGCACAATGTCCAATAGTGGAGCCATATAGTACTAATAAAATTTACCTTAATGTTTAGTGGGATTAAATTAAACAAATTTGCGAGGCCTACATCTTAATAAAAATATTTTGTGTGCTTTTAATTGCCAGTTTCATGAGTGCAATTATCAGCATTAATTTAATTGTATATTGCTATTACTGTTCGAAAGTAAATTTGATTGAAAGAAACACCTATGCGCAATCAAAAAGAAATCCAGTCACTACAGATCATTTGTAAGTGCTGGCTTGTCTTACATATTGAAGATTTCATTATCTTGAAAAATCATAAATAGTTAACTGTTGTCCGAGTAATTTTGATGAACTATATTCGAACTTCATTTCAGGGTCATAGGTGCCCTCTCTGATTATGCATCGTGCTCCGACTTCTTAAGTTTTAGTCTCTTCTTTTTCTTTTTAGTTTAGAGTTCCTCTAATGACGTTATAATTAATTAAGAACAAAGCGCTATGATGAGGAACATATATAATATTCTCTTTTATTTTCAGTAAAAAAATCCCATGACTAATGTGTTAAATGAATTGATTGAATTGTTTAATCAGAAAGCTCAAAACCTTTATGCAGATTAAATAATTAATTGCCGGTACAATCACAGTGATAATCTATTTTAATTAGACAAAATGGGAAGACTTTCTGGACGGCTTTGCTAAATTTTCTATAGGATCGATGCACTCAAAAAGCTTGGAGTATATATGGAAGTTATTGGAGACCCAATTCATATACATGATCGCTTACGCTAAATCATGCCCATAGCTTTTTCTTATCCATTAAGGTAATATCATTAGTTGTTGACAATATATGTACAAAGAGAATTATGAATTGCACATATATGCTTAACTTCTGATTAAGATGTGAAAAGAGGATTATATTGCTTTGACAGTTGAGAGTTGAGACCAAAAGGTTCACATGGTTTTTTTTTTTTTTTTTGCTTTTTGGCAGCGAAATTAAATTATATGGCTTTGGATGTAGGGACGCGAAGCATTTGGAAGTGAAATGCATGATTGATGATTTTGGGCAATCAAAGAGAAAAAGTTAAAGAAAAATGATTCCAAGATCTTCATTTTTCCTCATCATATCTTCTACAGTGAATCAGAATTATTGTTGTGTCCCACTTTTAAAATTATAATACCTACTTATTATAGTTGAATTGTGAATTCATCTGGCGCACACAAAAATCATTAATTAGGTGAGTATTAATTTGACAAACCGTACCATTCATTAGTTTAGCCCATGCCATATAGTTTTGCATTGCGTAGGAGATGAGTTTATAACCAGACTATATTTAGAATATATATAAAATATCACAATTGAAGAAATGAATATGTAAGAAATTAAAATGACTAAATACTATCGATTAATTCTACAAGTTATTTAACTTCTACCTACACTCTACCCAGCCTTGCCACCTGACTTGATGACTATTTTCTGGTTATGAATAGCTTTAAAGTGAAATTATTTTTGGCCAAGCCGACGACAACGTTTTATGGTTAGATTACATAAAGTGGTTTATCCATAATCCATATCTAGGTATTTATTCAGGAAAATATAGGTAAGAAAACGAGATTAGATCTGTGATCAGAAAATGACCGACTACATACTAAACAAAGAATGAAAAGGTTGCATGTATTAGAAATTACCAATTAGCGAATACAAATAATAACAGGAAGGACCAGACACACAATGCGTATCATAACCAGCACAACACATCACATCCCAACCTCAACAATAAATGACTGAGGGCCAGTTTGGAACTCGAAATTGATTTTGATTTTAAAAAAACAGAACAACAAAGGTGAGTTTTATTTTGGGAAAATTGCAAACAAAAACCTTCGAATATGTAAAATTACGATTTGTGATCTTAAATTTAAAAAATAACAAATAAGAACCCGGTTCCACTTTTGCAAATATAAAATGTGGGTAAAATGTCTAAAATATCCCTCAGTCAAATTATGATTTGGTCTACTGAAGTTATTATTTGCTAAAGTGAATTTGTCATTTTCCATAGTCAACTCGTTATTTGGTATACGTTCAGCCAAATTATGATTTGGTCTACTGAAGATGTCATTCGCTAAAGTGAACTTGTTATTTGGTTGAGGGACATTTTAGACATTTTACTCACATTTTATATTTGCAAAAGTAAAACCAGGTCCTTATTTGCTATTTTTTAAATTTAGGGTCCTAAATTATAATTTTACATATTCAAGAGGTCTTTATTTGTAATTCTCCCTTTTATTATTTTTCTAAAAATAAATTCTAGAATCCCAAGGATCGGTTCAGTATAAGGGAAATGGAGGGAAGGAGTAGGGAGAAAATATTTTAATGAGACCCATCTGGAAAATTGAAAAAGTGGGATTACAATTTTTGAATTAATTTTTATTACTCTTTTATCTTATATCTTCTTTTTATTAATTTTTTTTACTATGTATAGGTATCCGCCCATTAAAGATAATCCTCCTGTTCAAGGCATTGTTAAATGTGAACACATTTCCTAATGGAGATTTGAATCTTGATTTATCATGCAAAACTAATTTTTTACTTGATTTTTTAAATCAAACTCGTTTAAAAAAATTTATAACTTTATTTTCCTTGGACCAACATAGGGTAAAGGATTAATGAATCCAGTATTGCCACTAGCCCAACAGGCCTTTGCCTGGCAAGTGAGTGGGATTAATATGGGCTAAGGCTTAAACCCGGTGCGTTGAAGTGGTCTTTTAGCCGTTTTGCTGCGTACTGGACATTAATTTCCTGTGCTGTCCATAAGGCATCTGCATTGCTCTTTTTTGTTGTTTTTAACAATTTTAAAATAAATCTTAACCAAATACATTTATATTAATAAAAATTAGGAAAATTTGGGGGAAAAGTCCTTCATTAAAATTTTTATTGTTGAGGATGATTTGATAAATATTTATACACAAAATTTTAATGATAGCCTGGTTGAGCAAGGACATCAACATGACAAATAAAATAGTCAATAATTTTGGTTACTTTTTCATTAAATTATTTATATCTTTCTATAATATAAAAACTCTAACCAACCATAATATTCATAACTCATTTCTTATATTTTCAGCACCATATTTGTTTATAATATTTTTAGGCAATTTTTCCAAAATAAAATTTCCCAAAAATCATTTCTATATATCTATATACAAAAAATGAAAGTTTTAAAAAGTCGCATAATTCATAAATTATGAATAATAGAATTGGTTTTTTAAAATTCTATTGATACAAATTTTAACTGGGTCATACATGATACAGGCCACACCATCTATATATATATATATAATGAAATAAAAAAGTTGACAGGACAAAAGGAAGATAAATTACTGGTGGTTCAACTGAAAACCTTACAACGGAACAAACATGTTTTGAAAAAGTTCAAAGATATTCCCGCTTTTGCAACTGGCGGAGAGTAAAGACACCATCAATACTATGCCATACTGCACAAAGCCAAGAGAAGACTGAACTCACTAATCTCCCATCCCCACGCCATAGATTCAATGAACATCACCTCTTCCTCCTCACTGCAACCACCATAGCTCCAAGGTACAGCCTCCCATCTTCACCATTTACTTCTTAGTTTCCTTCTCTTTATGTTGAATCCGTCATTTTAGCTTTCCAGGAATTGGTCCAAACTGATCAGAGTTCTTTCCCAAGTTGTTAGTTTCGGAAACTGGTTTCTCTGTAAAACAAATACTAGTATTCCACAATTTTTTCTAAACTGTATCCTTGACACCACAACATAGAAGCACCATCCTCTTTCGAGGAAGTAAATCTCCAAAAAATAGCAGTAAGATTATCTTTTTCAATGTTGCAGATAACTCGTATCAGATCATCCAAATTGACGAAGAATGACAATGTGCATATTTAAATTTTGGACAGATCGTTCGCTTTCTGTCTAAAATTTAAAATTTTGCTGTTGCCTTGTTGTGTCCGTCATCAAACTCTTAATTGCGCTGTTCCAAGTGTTTCTCAACTTAATGGAACTAAATTGCAAATTTTTAATATATAAGAATCAAATTGAAACATAAGCTACTAACAAAATCATTAAACCCAGAAGCCTTCGTATTTGTTCACTATTTTACAAACTTTGAAATTCTAATGTCACTTACCATTCTAGTGATATTATCCCCTTGGGTACGCAGAAGCCATTTTTGGAACAGCAGAGACTCAAATTCCGTCGGCTGGGACAATGACTTCATCTGCCATTGTAGGATCCTTGCAAGAACCAGCAAACCCAGATGATTTCAAGGCCATTTCTCTGCAAATTTCATCATCCCGGAAGGCACTGCTAGCTGAAGAAAAAGTAGAAGAAACCATTCCAGTGTCAGAATATAATGGGATCGGAAAAATCCGCAGAGAGTGGATTAACAACCCTATGAACATAATCCTCGTGTTATGGGTAATTTGTGTGGCAATCTCAGGAGGAATTCTGTTTCTTGTAATCACAGGAATGTTAGATAGAGTCCTAACCAAGAAGTCCCAAAAAGACTTGTGGTTTGAGGTCAATAATCAAATCCTTAACGCTCTTTTCACTCTCATGTGCCTATACCAGCACCCAAAGAGGTTCCACCACCTATTTCTCCTTTGTAGGTGGAAACCCACAGACATTTCTATCCTCAGAAAAGCATATTCCAAGAATGGAACTTACAAGCCTAACGAAAGGGCCCACATGATGGCCGTGGTGGTGTTACTTCATGTGAATTGCTTTGCTCAGTATGCTTTATGTGGCCTTAACTTGGGTTATAAAAGATCAGAAAGACCTAATGTTGGTGTTGCCATTTGCCTCTCCATTGCCATTGCTGCTCCAGCAATAGCAGGCCTTTATGCCATTTTTGGCCCTCTGGGGAAGGAGCATGAAGAGGCTCAGAACTATAATTCGGCCAACAATGGCATTAGGTGAGTCAAAATTGCTTTATCTTGATTCTTGTATTACATGAATTAACCAAAATTGGCGGGGGTTCAGTTAACTCAGTTACATAGACGTAATTGTTTTCCTTTTTCTCATTGGGGCTGACCAATCAGATTACTGAGTCAGTTTTCATAGTGTTATTTGTTTGTTGTCTTGGTTAATAGCTTATCAGAGAAAAGATTGTCATCTACATCAAGAAATGAGGAGACTGGTGGATTTGTCCAACCTGCACTGTCTTCATTGCCTCGTGAAGACAAAGCTACTCAGTTCAGAACAATGTAGACTTATCCAATGTGGAGTAGTCCTAGGTTGTGCAAGATCTGACATGGTGGACCAAAAGATTTGGAGGTTTCTAGAGGAACAAACCATTGTGCTGTGGAAGCTCGCATCCCAAAGCACATATAATGTGGTGCAGATGAATCTATTGCGGTGTATTAATTATATATGGTGAGGTGTCATCAATGGATTCGAAACTATTGTGCATTTCCTGCAGCAGTTTCTTGTTTAATTCTTCCTTCACTATTCCATTCATTGCATGCTTTACGTTTAGGGTCTCCTCCTCTTTGAGATCCCTTCACATTATAATGAGATAGCAGTACAGATTAATGTAAATGCAACTAGTAGTAACACCACAAAAGAAGGTTTAAAAAAAATGCTTAGCATAAGCAGAAGAATTAGAGTTTGAAGGAGGATAAAAATATCTTGTCTGTTTAGTGTTTAGGCCCGAAAATTCGCGAATGAAAATTTGTGGACGAACGAATGGGAAATGGTCTAATTCTTTTGATTCTATAGTTTTACATAACTTTTATATCAATTAAATCTTCATAATTTAAAGTGTTGTAATTAAAATTTTATAATTTACATACTCTTAATTTAATGTTTACTATTACAATCTTGCACGTGTTAAAATATGAATTACTATACACTATTAAAAATACAATTAATTATTAAAAAAAACTTATGATATTTTTCAAAAACCAATTGCAAATTTGCAATTTAACCCATTTTCAACAAGTGAAACTAAATGAACATAAAATGAAAATATTACTTTCTTGAAATTTTTTCAAAAAAAGAAATGGGAAGTCAGAGAAGATTTCCATCTCAGAGGAACAATTTACATTAAGACTTAAGAGGGGCTTACCCTGCAAAAAAAAAAAGCTCATCCAATCCTTAATATAAGACCTATTTAACTAATTTGATTAAATTAAGAAAGTTAAGTAAGTTAGTTAATTATAAAAAAATATGACATGTTTTCCTAAAATACCATAATCATCTTTTTTAATATCTTCCCTCCCTCTTTTACTTGATTATGGTTGATGGAGTATCTATAGAGATAATTTAGGAAAAACTAATAAATATAAGAAATAACTCTTATATTTAGATCAAAATCAACTCAATATTTAAGTCTTATATTAAAAACTGGAGAAGTAATTACTTTACATATTGACCCATACAAAAAAATTCTATCAGGCACTTACATTAAAATAACTTCTATATGTACTATACCAGTGAGCAATTAGTATTCCTTTCTGGTTTTAAAAAAGATAGCTCACTCCACCAAGACCTCTCTGTTTCTATGAAGTTGAAAAGGAAAAACATGATCGAAAACTAAATTCACAAGGGATTTAGAAATGAATGAACGTGAAATGTGCCCACAAGATTAATAACCATTGGATAACTACATAGAGGATCAACTGTGTGTCTGTGCTGCTAACAAAAGCCAGAATGAGATTTTAGTCAGTAATCTTACATAAGTCAAAGTCGCCGCATTAAGCTATCCGAAATTCACCCAAGAAAAAAGTCCCCACCAACCTCCTAGGGCACAACCATGTCTTCCAAATCCATATCCATTGTTGGAATCATCAACCAGTCATCAAGGCAACAGCTTTGCTCTGTTGCATCCACAAAAGTTGAGTCACAGCCAAGCCCCTTGGAAGCTTCTATCTCAATATTCTCCACAAATGGATATTTCACCTTTTCACTGCTCATATTACCATCTAAAGTTTCAAGGAATCCAATCCACCATGAATATGAAGAAGCTTGATTCTCTCCCCATTCTAACTCTGCAGGGCCTTCCCTAGTGGGTGCTTCTGCTGGTGCTGATTCCTGTGCTTCAGCCAAAACACAAGGTTCTGTTGTAGACCACACCGGTCCGGGCACAGGCATGGCCTCCAATAAGGAGTAGCAATATTGCGCATCTGAGAACATTGGCATATTACCGGAACAACCATATTCATAGTTGGAATTAATGCTGTTACTGTTACCATTTTCAGTGATGTCTCTTTTAGAAGTGCCTGCAAGCTGCATGACAAAATGCCCCTGAGAATCTCTTCTACCATCTAAACTCTTTCTTGTGGATTTGCTTGATGGGTTTGCTTCATCCGAGTTCATTCCTTCTTCATCCATGGCTTTGTCTACTGTGAGCCAGAATCCCAATAGGATTTAAGATAGTGGAACTGGAAAGGTAATAATGCTGGAAGCTTGAAACAGGCATGAGTGGGTAAGAGTAGGTTTAAAAAATGAGGGGGGAAATAGGAGAGAGTGGAGACAAGGATATGAATGCTGACACGTATGTGTTGAATCCATTGGACACATCAAAGCTTTTTCAAGCAGCAACCTGCGTGTCTGCAAAGTCTTCGCTTCTTTTTCCTTTTTGTACGTACCCCTTGGCTCTTTTTTCCCTTTAATTCCCAGTTGATCATTCATTGTTCTGTAAAGCCATATTTAATATACTCTTCTTGTCTTCTATGACCCTCTAACAATTATGATAGCATCCTCCCAGCTTCGAAATTGTCTCGGAAACAATTTTATGGTCGAATCAGTGGATTGGTTTATTTAGTTCTGGTTTTCTTAATGATGCATGTATTATTCATTTCTCGCAATAAATAAATAAATAAATAACTTTCGACATCTCTAGTCACCCAACGGCGAAATGGTACTTGATGATGCTAAAATTATGTAGTTCTAACTATTAATAATTTAAAGACCAAATTGTGATACAAATAACACAGCATTAACCTTTCTTAATATTTCGGTTTCGACCGATAATTATAAGAGACGAAAAATCAGAAGAGGAAACCTAATAATATTAGGAGGAATTATAATAACATCTCAAGCAAGGATAGTTTAAAGTTCATTACAGACAATGATAAATTCTAGTGCAGAAAATGATAATTAATTTATGTTTATTAGGATTTTTTTAATAATTAAATTATTTTCTTAAGACTTTATGATTATTCTTACATTATATTAGTCTTTTTAAATACTACTTCCGATCCTAATTATAAGATATTATTTATATTATAAATAATATCTTATAATTAGGACAGAATATAGTATGTGTTATTAAATTAATAAATGAGGTGTTCTTATGGAATTATAGATACCAGTTACTTGAGACAATTTGAACCGTTCGGATGTGTTTATTCAAAATAACTTCTTGTCAGCTTACTACGTCAGTACGTTGTTTGAAACTTATGACAAATTACAAACTCCAAAATTCTGGGTCTTAGTAAACCGAATTGAATGATATTGAACATATGAAACTCCTATAAAAATTTCCATTCTTGATGGATTGGATTATTTGATCCAAGAGAGAAAAGTCTCTTTGATCAAACAAAATCAATCACCAGTCAGGCCTAATAATTGATTGGTGAGGGAATATTTAGAAATTGTTTGGATCAAAACCAACACATAATTTTAAAATTAATTTTATGGTATACAAAATAAATATATAAAAAAAATTGTATCTTGATTTGCGTGAAAATATTTTTTTAAAAAGGTATTTTTTGAGGCTTTCAAACATCCCTTAAGCGAGCATTAAGCACTTGTTTGATTGAAGAAAAACCAAACATTAATTAATAATTGTGAATTGAAATATTATTATCCTGACCTATTAATAGAAGGTGTCTCAACTTATTTATCACAGTCATTGAGGTTTTTTTTTGGCTATCTCTCATTCTCTCTCTTTTCTCTCTTGCTGATGCTCTGCATTAAAAGCCATCTGACCTGTGCGCACTTTCCTTTTATATTTATATTCCATAAAAAATTATTTCAAGTCATGCGTAATTAATCCGTCGGTGTTGAGAAGGCGTGATATGCAGTCAAAAGTCAAAACCTTAAATCTTTGGAGACGGGCCACAAAATGTTTTGTGAGTCTTATTATAAATTAAACCGGTATAAATAACTTGACTTTGAACCGAATAAAAAACCAAAAGTTAAAATGTATACCCACAAATTGGGTTCAATACAGAAGAATAAACAACAATTTGTACCATGTCTACGCGCAGGACAATAACTTTTGATTTGGAGAGATTCTCAAGCACGTGCTGGCCAAATGACCTGTATGTTGGAATTCCACATAGAGCAATTTTAGAGCCGCAAATCACTTGTTATGTGCAATGCACCGGCTTATTGCGCATGGCCAAAAAAATGCTGAAGCGGTTAAAGGAATGAATAGATTAAGTGCGTAAAAAGAAGAAAAAGGAGGGAAATCTCATTCAGGTTCAGAAGAACAGTGCATGAACGACAGGATCGCAGAATTTCAGGGCATATTCTGAAGTCTGAACCACAAAAGCAGTGGTTTGCACGAGAAAGGTCATGTTAAATCATTGTGTCCTTAGAAAGGGTATAAAATAAAAATAACTTTATAAATAAAAAAATTTCATCCTATGCTTCAATAAGCTAATGAGAAGTAATAAAATAATATTAAATAAGTCATCTTTTATAAAATAAAATAAAAATGGATTTTCGCTTTGAATTGAGAAAGCAAAGGGAAATTATTCTTCAAAAACCAATAACGAAAGGAATCAACCAGACAACATCATATTGGAGTTATGATATCAATAATGCGTTCCAGCCTATGATTACAAGTATGGAGAGGAGGGATTAGCAAAAAAATGAAAGGTATGGACGATTATTGACTTGTCAAATATTACCTCTATTTCTTAATATAAGAACTTATTTAATTTTTATTTTGATTATAAATATAAGGTTTCAATTCATTTTGTCTTTTATATTTATTCATTTTTTTAAGGTTGTCATCGTAATAATAGTAGTTTTAACTAATATACTTAATTAGCAAGAATAATTTAGAAAAGACAACACATATCTATTACAAATAACTAATTTAATAATTTTTTAATTTACTTAGATTAATTAATTAAATATTATATTAAGAAAGAGAGGTGCTATTAGTACTTTCAGCCTTTCAGGTAGAGGAGGACGAGGCGGAGAAAAGGTGGTGTGATTGGGCCCAATGGCACGTATGGGAATCTGGACGGGGTTTCTCACAACGGCCCAGAAAGAAAACCCCCATTCTCACATATTCCAAGCACCAAGTTCCAGCAACAAACAAGATCCCCAAAAAAAAAAAAAAAAGAAGTTATCCCGTAAAAATGAAAAAAGCGGACTGTATATATAGACCATATGTAGACGACAATACTATATATATATATATTTGTGAGTTTGTGTAGCGTCTCGTTAACAGATTAAATAGAAATAAAATATGTATTTTATCAATTTATGAAAATATATTTCGATAAATAATTTAAAATTATCTCTTTATTAATTAAAAAAAAGGATGATACTTCACATTGCAGATGTCAGACTGTGCAAGGTTAAAACTTCTAAAGTTTAGTGTCTAAGTTCTCCTAATATAACAAGAAATATATATATCAAGTATAAGAATACATATGAATTATCAGTCATTGTCATAAAAGTTAAGCAGTTATGTGAATAATTTGTTTTTCTTTGTTATTTAATAAATCACTCTGAGTATTCTCTGAAGATTTTTTAGCTTATGACTTGTGATTGCAAAATTATTTTAATTCTTTCATAAGATATTAAAAAAAAAAAAAACTAGCTGGGCGTGTCGCTGCTGGTTTGTCAGCCGGTAATTCAGCTGCAACCAACAAACCCAAGATTCTACTATTCCGTATTTCCTCTGTCAACCAACAAACCCAATAGGGTAGGTTTTCCCTTGTTTATATATGCTCTTCTGTGCGCTGCACCCCAGCAAATGCTTTCCATAAATGGCATTGCCCAGCAAGGACCACAGAGTTGTGACCACCCATTGACCTTGTAATTAAGCTGTTTTTTAATACTCCTCCGGTTCTTAACATAATATTCAATTTTTAAGTTAGTTTTAATCTTAAATATCAGACTTATTTCTCATATTTATCAATTTTCTCTGAATTATTCCTATAGATACTCCCTCAACCATAATTAAGTAGAAGAGGGAGATGGAGTATTAAGAAAGATGATTATGATATTTAAAAAAAAATGTGTCACTTTTATTATAATTAACTAATTTATCTAATTTTCTTAATCTAATCAAATTAGTTGAATGAGTTTTATATTAAGGATAGGAGGAGTATTACTTTGAAAAACATCAATACATATTCTAAATTTTAACAGGTCGTGCTACGAGCACTTTTGTTGTTAATCCTTTGGCAGCACAAATTGACGAGTGGGTGTGCTTGGTTCCTCCTCCTGCTATTGTTTCATTTGTTTGGTCCAATAAGGAGGAGGAAATAGAAGGTTCATGAAAGCAAGGGGACAGAAGATAAGATGCTTATAACGACTCGAAAGAATTACAATTAAGTCTCAAATAAGAGAAATAATTATTAAAAAGTCCTAATAACAGTCTGAGCAGCTTGTAATAACAAGTTTTACAGTGAAAAATAACAACCTTTGAAACTTGTTTTGTAATTCCTTTCTTCTCTTAGAACCTCATTGTAATTCTCCCTAATGACTACTCTTCATATTGGAGGGAGGAAAGAAGGAAAAAAATATTTGAACTATTCTTGTCCCGTTCAAAATGGAAGAGGAGGAAAACTAATCATATATAGATAAACACTACATTAAATATAAGAATTGGTTCATTAATTTAAGTAGATCAAGTAAATAAGTTAAGCTAGTTATTTGTAATAAATATATACTGTCTTGTCTAAAATACCCTTCTTAATCATGTGTATTAACTAAAACTACTATTTGATAAAACATTTAACATATGCAACTATTGTAAAGATTATTTTGAAAAAAATAGATAAATATGAGGACACAGTGGGTTGGATCTTATATTTGTAATCAAATTAAATATCAAATTAGTTCTTATATTGAGGATTGGAGGTAGTATGTTTTATATTATTTCAGATTTTTTTCTTTTTTACTCTTTTTTTTATGAAATAATATATTTACATCAAAATTTATTATTTTCTTATTTTTTGAATCTCGAAAGCTTTTACCCTACTTATCATGATAAATTTTTAATATACTTTTTAAAATATGGTTAGATTATTTTAATATATTATTTAATTGAAAAATAAAATTGAATAATAAAAATAAACCTTATTCTAGATACTGAACTCAAATAAATGAATTGACTACTCACCCTTTGATGCTCTCCCATTGTCACCAGCAAACCAATCAATCTGTTTCTCATTGTTGACGATCATAGTTACAATTACAACAAAGATGCCAAAAAAAAAAGTATTTATACATAACTTCAATCGAATTCATTAACTAGCTTGTACTTAATTTTCTTGCTCTTGGAAATTCAAACAATGGTAACATTCAAAAAGCACTTCCTCCTCATATACTCCCTCTCACTTGACAGTATATATGCTCCTAACCTTCAATTCACGATGATGCTCCCATGTTTTCCGAGCCATTACATCATACCGTGGGAAGTGGGGAGGAATCATGATGTTGTTGAAGTTAATTGGTAACAAGTTAGATATGGTTAAAAGTATCCATATAACTTTGTCCAAATCATTAGCTCATATCTTGCTCTCCGATTTCATTACTTCAACCTCCAAAAAGCACTTCCACCTTCCTCCTCTCTTATTATATATCCCCTTCCCACTTCCCCTTCATATCATTCGCTTCCCAGCTTAAATTCACGACACACGTGTCCAGCACTTTAATTAGTTTCACATTCATATTTCTTCCTGTTCAATACCATTCACCAACTTAAGTAGCTTATTACTGAAGCCAATCACCCCAAATACATCACGTGTCCATATTTATCATTACACCTTTAAATTCTCCATTATACTACCTCATCTCCTTAATATAAGACCCTGTTTGACTCTTATTTTGGTCCTAAATATAAGGTTTCAATCCACTTTGTCTCTCATATTTATATATTTTTTGTCAAAGTAGTCATTCTAACAATGATAGTTTTAGTCAATATACTTGATTAGCAATGATATTTTACGAAAGACAATATCTATTTAGGACAAATAACTAACTCAACTTACTTTCTTAATCTCTTCAAATTAGTCAACTGGCTATTATAATTAGAACCGGAGGTAATATTTCTCAATTAATATGCACATCATCATCATCATATCATTGTCATTATTTTACTATTTACAGGTCAATGGGGTTTGATCATGGCTATGGAGCTACATGTATAAAACAGTTCGAAGTGGTTGAAGTTTGAATTAAGTAGGCCCAAAAGCCCCCAAACACAGTGCATCGGCAGGTAAAAAAACCAAACAGAAGGCCACCAACCAAAAGATATGTTCGTTTGGCGCATATATATATATATATATATATATAGATATAGATATATAGCACTATAACTAATTCCACTAATTTTTATGACACACTTAACTTTAAACAGAGCACTACCATGCCCCATTGTTTGTTGCCAAGTTTAAATACCAAGTCTTTCCCTAGAAAGCTTTTCCAAACTTTAAAGTCAAGTTTACATCATTTTCTTGTGGTACGCAGAAAATATAAACAATCCAATATTAAAACCTAAAAGAAGCCCTAGCTAGCATTATGTAGAAGTCTTAATAATTATAATTGTTGGGATCAAGTCTAAGTAATAAGAATGAAAATAAAAAAATTACTTTTAGGAAAATTGAATAAGGGAGAGAGCCAAGGAGGTATATAGGTGAAAAGATTACACTTCAATGGAAGATTTATTGAAATAAATGTGAATAAATAACGAAAAAGGTACCGCATAAGATAGAAATGGATTAATCAAAGAAAAGATATACAGGCACATCATAATTATTTGAAGACTTTGAATTAAAAGATAATTTTGAGCTAACTGGTGGCGTGTGTGTGTGTGTGAATTTTTTTCCACAACAATCCAACAATAGAGGTAAATCTTTTCAGCATATGAGGCTTTCTAATATAGCAACGAAAACTTGTAAAGCCTCTTTTTTATTATTATAAAAAGCATACATAAAACAAATGGTAACAAGCAAGGAACAATGTATCAAAATATATATAATAAAATCCATAGGGAGACATAGTAAATTATTATCAAGTTATTATAGGCAATTAATAAAAATCCATTTTTAAGATTTCATTTATTCTCACAGGGAGAAATGTGGAAAGTTATACTCAGATATCACATTGTTAACTAGCACTTGTTACTTTTTTCCGTTAATATGCTTAGTTATGGCATATCGAAATAGCATATGATAAAGTATCATGTGTAAATATATAATAACGTTTGAGAAATATATTCTGATGCCAAAGTAGGAGGATCCGAAGCCAAGTGGGGTGCAGGTGGACCCCATTCATCGGAATTATTTTTCTTGATGCTTCCGTTTTAATTAAATACATGTTCTCTTGTACAAATGCGACAAATTTTTTCTTCCGCCCCGTGATTATGTTACTCTTAACTTATTCCTCAAGCCTGATCACTATTTGGATTGAGTATTCCAAAAGGTTACAATCCAACGGAATCTTTTGTGGGCATAAATAATACTATTCCCAAAAAAAGCTTATAACTAATTTATACCAATGCAAAGTAAATTATTTATAACAAGAATATGTGATGATTTTCTAAACTATTCCTCCTTTTTAATCATTTGTGTCACAAAAGATCACATTTAATAGGTGCTGAAAGAAAAATAATAAATGAGTTAGAGAAGATTAAAGTTATACATTAATAATCCAAATATTCTCTACTACTATATCACACATGGTAAAACTCTTATCGTCTTAGCAAAAATACTTGTTTGAATCATATCTTCATTCATTTTTCTAAATATAAGAATACGTGTAGGCTCTTCTAGATAGACTTTCAACACAGCTAATATGATTCCGTCGTTAATCCATTACTATTCTATCGCTAATCATATGTTTTTTTTGGTAGTGAACAACATTTATTTTTGTTTAAAATAGAGGCTGTCCAATAATTAAAATTCTTACTTCAAATTTCAAACATCTTAAATATTGATAAGATACGTCATTAATATATATGTGAGTTATATAATATATAAGTAATATAAATTTATAATTATAGCTCTATTTTAATACAAAAAAATTTCTTACAATTTTTATTGACAGGTGTAAATATGAAAAAACATCGTGTAATATTTTAAACGTATTTTAGAAAAAGGGTTATAGTTTGTTTGTTTTGAAAAAATTGACCATAAGCACGAAAATCGATCCCGAAGACGAAGCCAACTAACGCCCCGGCCACTTCACAAGAACTAAGAAAGTCTTCTCCTTCTCAGTTCAAGTCTTTAATTTGCTCAGACGTCACTCAAGTCCCTGTTCAAGCTATGAAAATAATTACTCCTCCGGTTTTTAATATAAGATTCATTTAACTAATTTGATTAGATTAAGAAAGTTAGATAAGTTAGTTAATTATAAGAAATATGACACATTTTTCCTAAAGTACCATAATCATATTTCTTAATACCTCATCTTTATCTTCTACTTGATTATGGTTGGTAGAGTATCCATAAGGGTAATTTAGAGAAAATTGATAAATATGAGAAATGGGTCTTATATTTAGGATCAAAACCAACTCACCAATTGGGTTCTATATTAAGGACCGGAAGAGTATTATTTATAGCGGGTTAATAATAATTTATTATTCTCGATGGCTTTAATAGTTAGTCATACTTGCAAGCATATGATGAACTTTTCCCTTGGATCATATTGGCCAATCTGCAAGCATGTATATTTTAAAACTATAAGAAAATATTAAAAACAAGCCAAAAGGAAAGGGCTGTTTATAACTTGCATAAAGTAATGTTGTATATTTTGTCAACTTGTGAACAAAGTGTAGACATTGTTTCTGATTTTAAGTGAAATGCTTGAAGTAGAAGGCACAAAAAGACTTGAAAAATAAAAGCAACTAATTGCTGTCTTGAACAAATTAAAATCCAAACGTTACGCATTAAATCATCCACTAACCCTCTCAATTATGTAGCAAATTGATACTCCTCCGGTCCTTAATATAAGACCCAATTCTTGAGTTGGTTTTGATCCTAAATATAAGACCCATTTCTCATATTTATCAGTTTTCTCTAAATTACCCCTATGGATACTCTCTCAACTATAATCAAGTAGAAGAGAAAGAAGGGGTATTAAGAAAGATGATTGTGATATTTTATGAAAAACGTGTCACATTTCTTATAATTAACTAACTTACCTAACTTCCTTAATCTAATCAAATTAGTTAAATGAGTCTTATATTAAGGACCGGAGGAGTAGAATAAATAATTTTAAACAAGACAACTTTAAATTGCTAGAACACACAAGAAAGCATCAGATTTTTCAATTAAACACTCTGCTGTGTGTGTAGCTGTTTCCAGCATAACGTTTCTGTCTTGTCAAAAGTTAATCCTGGAAACAAACCAGTTGAAATGAAAATACTGGGGACAGAATATTGGCTTGTGATATTGTACAGCATGGGGAGGAAAGTGGAAAGGAGGGATAGGAATATATAAATGGGTTAAAAAGGAATTGAAGATAGAAAAGTCAAATGATGGTGGGGATTGAAAAGGATGGGACGTAACATGGGTTTAAGTTTTTATTAAAAGTTTTTCAATAATTATAGTGAAAATAAAGAAAAGAAGAGGTGTTGTGGATTTCACATGCGGCCGCCTTTATATCTAGCGGAGCTAAGATTGCCATACCTACCATAACTGAAGCTTCCCCTTTCCTTCTCTGAGGTTTCCCAAAAGTTCCGTCTCCTTCTCAACTCAGTTCACCATCAAATCACCTTACACAAAAAAGCACACCCCCAAATAAAGTGCATTGACATGGTTTTATTTTGGAGCAAACTGGGAAAAAGAGGCAACTGTGGTTTAATTAAAGAGATTGATATGAGCATGTGACCATTTGTGGGGACCTTGGCAATAAGATGATTAGAACAATTAATAGGCTCACAATTAATCCGTTGGGCCCCAGCCTCCCAGAATTATTTCCCTTAAGCTCTTCACGGTTCATCTGTCCATTACTCGACAGCTCTTTCAAACAACATACACCGTCCACACCAAATAGTTCGTCGCCTTCTCTATATTGTCCCCAGATAATATCCAATTAAAACTGTTTACTGTTCTCTTTTATTTTATCCTTCAAAAACCTTTGTAGTAGTATAATACTACCTCCGGTCCTAAGAGCCAGTTGACTAATTTGAGAAGATTAAGGAAATAAGTTGAGTTAGTTATTTGTTCTAAATATGTGTTATCTTTCCTAAAATATTCTTACTAATCAAGTGTATTGACTAAAACTATAATTATTAGAAGGGTTATTTTGAAAAAAAATTAAGTAAATATAAGAGATAAAGTGAATTTAGGTCTTATATTTATGACCAAAATAAAAGTCAAACAGGGTTAAGACCCGAGGTAGTAATTGATTCCCTTTTGGTCAAAGTCATATTATACAATATAATAATAATGATAATAATAAGAATATTTTTCCTCAGATAGGCATGTGACTCCGTGATGTGATTATGTATGTGTCCACATGCATTATCTTATTAGTACGTGGTTAACTTCCGAATTACTAACGGTAATCTGATCGCATATGGCTTGGGTGTATGAAGCTATGATGAATCGAGAAACATGGCAAACAGAAGACGCCAATGAGAAGATGTATTTATTATATACTACCACATATTGAGAACACATGCTATTTTTCAATTTTTAACAAACCAAAAGGAAACAAGATGGCTAATTACTAGCATCTATAGGGTGTGCTGATTATAATAAATTGCACAATTAACTGTTGGAAAAATATTGCACAATTGCCCAATAAAATATCTCACCCGCTTGATAATAATAAGTTGTTTTTGACTAAATTCAATGACATGAACTTGTTATAAACTATTAATCCCGAGCTGATTTCAAATATTTACATACATCTAATTTTTATTGCGAGTAAATTATTTACTGAAAAGCGGAAAAATTATGACCTCATCATCGTCAATTATATAAATAAACAAGGTAAATAATAATTTAATATATATGGATTAATTCTAAAATTAATTGTATTCCATGAATATTTCGAGAATCTTAAAATATAAAATTAATAATAAATTCATAGGGGGTTTTTGTTTTGCCAACAAATTTCATGGGATGGATGACATCAATGGAAGAGAACCACCTCCATAGTAATAATTACATTTTATGAGGATTGCGGTTATACGAAAGCAGCGGTACGTGTAATATGTATGAACACGATCCAATACGTATCTGAGCGCCAGGATGCGCGCCCACTTTCCCCACGGAAATTCACAAACAGAATCACCTATTTTATTTTAATTTTTTTAACCAGCTTAAATATCAAAAAATATAACTTCGCACTGCTTCTCGTTTCTCACTGCAGCACCTCCCTTCTTCATTCATTCCCATTTCCTCCAAACTCTCTCTCTCCCATGGTGGAACCAAGCAACCGACTGGCCGGAAGATCCAACGACAGAGCCAAGTAATCTCACAAATTAGGGTTTTCTGTTGCTGAATTGCAAGAATGCCGCTGGCTAGGTATCAGATAAGGAATGAGTACAGCTTAGCGGATCCGGAGCTCTACCGAGCTGCCGATAAAGATGATCCAGAAGCTCTCTTGGAAGGCGTCGCCATGGCTGGCCTCGTCGGCGTCTTGCGCCAGCTCGGCGACCTTGCTCAGTGAGCTCTCTCTCTTTCTCTCTCTCACACGCGCGCGCACACACTTTCTTCCTTTTGTGATTTCGGCCGCGCCTCAGCTCTGGAATTAAACTGGCTGCTCTTGCACTTTTCGTGATTACATTTATTTGAATTGGTGTTGGTTTGAAAAACTATCTACTTTGATACAATCTGTGTGTTTAACTTTATACTGACCCTCATTTGACTTACTGGAGAGAGCTTTAATTTGGTGAGAATTCGTTTGTGTGCTCCTTTTTTTATTTTGTTTGATTGTTAGATCGATGACCGGTTGGGTTCATTTCGGAATTGGAGGAAAATGGCTTTTTCGTTTGGTGCTTGTGGTGCGTGGAGAGATTAGTCTTCCTCAATACTCTGTCCGACGATTGGATTTTTCAATCTATTTGAACTTGTTTCATCTTATGACTCTTTGAATACTATTCTCCTTTTTCTTGATAATCGCCTTCCTGCACAATCTCATGTCCTTCAATTCCTCGTAAGTTGCAGAATCTTTTTCTTTTTTTACATTGACGGGCTAGTTCAAATTCTGGGGTTTAGAATATGTTGTGTGTGGCCACGGAAAGTTTCTGCAAGTTAATCTTCTAAAGGCTGGACTAGTATGGATTTTATTCAATAAGCCTAGACTAAAATTCTAAAACCAACAAAATTCTTGGTAAAATTTGTCCAGACATGCTTAATTTGAAAGCCAAGTGTTTGAGACAAAAAGGGGGAAAAAAGAAAAGAAAAGAAAATTAAAGAGAGAAAAGAAGTTGTTAAAAATAAATTGATTACTAGCTAATTAAGTGTTCCGGTAATGTTTTGTGGATGGTATTATCTTCTGTTTCTGTTTTGGTTGAATCCCTTCCTCGACACTCTTAGTGTTGATTTACTCCAAAGTCACTGAAGCTGAGAAACCTGTGACCTGGCAAACTGGGTGCTTTGGGTTGAATATTTCAAATAAGATGCAGAGTCCTTACTTTATGGTACATGCTCAGACTAGATTGGTCTAATGAGACACTGAGTTCTACTTAGCAAGTGCTTTCAAACTCTTCGTATTCTGTAAGCATTCTTTTGAATGTCTTCATCATCATCTTTTTGTGATATGCTGAGTGGCATTACAAGTTATTGTTTGCTTCTGATAATGAAGTCTTCAGAAAAAGAAGGCATACACATAGAAGCACAAATTGCAATGTCATGGGCCATTTTATAACTCGGTAACATTATATTTGGTTGGCGGGTATAAAAGGAAGTGCTATGGCTCAATCTTATACTCGTCAATCCTCAGCTTGCCAGCCTGGTGCTGTTTAAGTTCTATGTACTTAACTATGTATTTTGTTTAGGTTTGCAGCGGAGGTCTTTCATGACTTGCATGAAGAAGTAATGGCCACTGCTGCAAGAGGCCATGGTCTTATGGTTCGGGTTCAGCAGCTGGAGGCTGAAGTTCCTTCGCTTGAAAAGGCATTTTTGTCCCAGACTCATCATTCATCTTTTTTCTCTAATGCAGGTAATATAACTTACTATTTCGTAGTCTTTTGGTTTATGATGTTCTTATCAAAATAATATGAAAAATGTTATTCTTGTCAAATTTTTAGAGTTTTTATGTCATACTTGTAACCCTTAGGTGCTATAGTCCCTTGGCAAGTTTTTAAAGCCATTGGTTATTGGATTGCAGGGATTGATTGGCATCCTAATCTTCGTTCTGAACAGAATCTTATTACCCGAGAAGACTTACCTCGATTTGTAATGGATTCATATGAAGACTGTCGTGGCCCTCCAAGATTGTTCCTCCTGGACAAGTATGGAGATCTGATTGTCTAAGAAGCTGTTTTAAATTAATATTTATGTAATAAGTATTTGAATTGTTCTTTTTTGCCTTCCAATAGATTCGATGTGGCTGGTGCTGGTGGTTGCTTGAAGCGTTATACTGACCCATCATTCTTTAAAGAGTCAGCTTCCTCTAAAACTACAACTGCTGAAATTCACAGGGAAAAGAGGAGCCGTAGAGTGAAGGTATTAAATTGCCATGTCTTCCCTTTTTATGCGCCAATGGCAATTACCTTTTAATGACATTATTTTTGTGACATATTGCTTTAGTTGGTGGCTGTACCTTCGGTTTTTCTTAATACAGTAATCCTAGCTGGCTTCATACTGTGGTATTGATCTTAGTAAGAAACAAGTAAGACCAAAAGAACTTGGAATTAGTTCTGTAGGGCTGTCATAGAAGGTAGTTGATTCTGCTATTTCTGGTTATAACAGTGTGAACATAACTTAAGCTTCCAACTACTCTGACTGGTATTGTTGAAAACCGGAGAGTGAGTGGATGATTTTGAGAATTCTTTGAGAGAACTACTTGTCTTTGCCTTGAGTCTTGGTATCAGCGCTCTTGCTACACCATTTGTTTTTTTTTTTGGGTGATCACTCTTGCTACACCATTTGTAAACATAGTGGAATGTTATGAATAATGTGGTCTGTGCTCATGCGGTGTCTTTGATCTATTCACATATAAGTGTCTAAAATATTAGATTGTGGCTCTACTTTTTCAACTTTCATTGTTCATGCATGCGTTCCTTTTCCTTGTAAATTGTGCTTGAAACAATTCTACGAATGGAATGCTGAATGTTCACAACTTGCAAGATCTGATTATTTCTTTTATTTCTGGCAGAAAAAAGCAGCACGATTGAGGAATGGTGAAACCCCTGAAGTTGTCCCAACACATGCAAAGTGAGTGAGCTCCAAAGAAACTCATTTTGGTGTATTAATTTATTAATCAGGTTTTCAATTGCAAAACATTTTTAAATATTTGAGTGGTGACACGATTTGATTTTTGTCGTTGCAGATTGCATCAATTGCTTCTTGAGGAGCGTGTTGAAAATGCTTATAGTAATCCTGCACGTCTTGTCAAGTTGAAGAGAAGACATTTGAATAGATCTGGAGTTGATGCAGAAAATGGGAAAAGTTACATGGAGAAATTTCTGGAATCTGCTTCACCAGGTTATAAGATGGTTAGAGAAACTTCAATAGCTCCAATGCCTATAAAATCAGTGTCACAAGATACTAGTGAAGCAAGGATTAAAGTACTTGAAATTAGCATGGTTAGTCCTGTGAAAAGGTCATTAGGAAATGAAAACACACTTTCATATTCTAATGAACCAGATTCAGAACTAAAACCGTTCTCAGAAACAAAGATGGAGACCAATGGAGGTCTTGTGAAGGTGCATGAACAAATGCTTGATAATGTGACAGATGAATTGTCTTATAATTATAAGGAGACACCTGATGAAACAGAACTGACAGATGATGGACAAAAGAAATTAGAAGCCTGCTTAGATTGTTACCATTCTGATGATGCCGCAAGTGAGGTCGACAATTATGTGGATGCTCTAACTACGATGGATTCGGAGATGGAAACAGACAATGAGTATAGACCTAAGAATGGCTTCTTGAATGGTCGAAGGTTAATAGATTCTGATGGCAAAGAACATCAACTACGAGCTCATCTTTCAAATTCTCAATCATTTGGGGACTCCTCCATGTCAGAGGAAAGTAGTTCATTCAAACAAGATAGAAGCGATGAACATAATGAACTCCAAGCTCGGTTGTCCGATTTTCAATCAATTGGAACGTCCTCCACAATGGAGGAAAATAGTTCATTCAAAAGAGATACAGGTGAAGAACATATGATTATGCATGCTCAGTTTTCAGATTCTCAATCTGTTGGAAACTCATCTGCATCAGAAAAAATTGTCTTGAACCAAAAAGATACATCCTGCTTTTCTCATCCTGAACCTTTCAATGTCACGGTTGAAGATATTAAATCAGAACGTTTATCACTCTCATCTACTAAATATTGTGAACATGAGATTGAAAATACACGTTCTGATCATCTTCCCCAAAGCGTTGAGTCTCAAAAGCCAGATTGTAACAAGTTTGTCAAGCATGATGATGCAGAGTTTCAGGAAGAAGAGATTTCTGATTCTGGATGGACCGCCACTGATTCACCTTCGATGCATTCAGCACATCTAGTTTCAGATATTGGAGTCAACTCATCAGTGATCCAACCCACAGAGAGTCAAATTATTCAAACATCTGACACAGTTGAGCTTCATTCGACTTTAGCTGATACAGACAGTAAGTGTCTGGTTGAACCTAATGTTGTTGTTGTGCCTAATGCTGTCTCCACAGTGACGGATGATGCTCCTCCTGTGTCTTCTGAAAAATATCCGTCAAGCAACTTAGACGATGGTGATCCTTGTGTTCAGGCCGGTGATTCAATACAGAGCTCAGTTGATTTGGAATTGGCACCAGTTATCAATTCCCCTGAAGCACAATCAGTTGAAAGACCATCTGACCTTGTTGAAATTCATTCAAGTTTAGCAGATGATGAGGAAAGGAAGTGTCATGTTGAGTGTATAGCTGCTGTACCTGATGCTCTCTCCACAACAAAGAATGGTGCTGGCCCTGTGTCTTCTTCTGAAGAATGTCCTTTGAACAATTTGGATGAAAGTGATCCTTATGCCCCTTGTGATGCTTCATTGCCGATTTCAAACGACTTGGAACTAACACCAGTCATGCCTACAGAGACGCAGTTAGTTGAAACACCATCTGAGCCTGTTGAACTTGAAGATGATGAACAAAGTAATTGTCAAGTTGAATCTATTTCAGCAACATCTAATGCTTTCTCTATAACCAAGAATGACACTTGCCCTGGGGATTCTTTCAAAGAATATTCTTTGAACTTGGACAATGGTGAACTGTATGTCCATTCTGATGCTTCACAACACACTTCTAATGACCTAAATTTGGCTCCTGCAGATGAATGCAGCAATCATTCTAAGATCGAAATCTTGCAGGATGGACTTTCAAAGGAAAACTATGATGAAAGTTTGGCTGGTGAAGGGGTCAATTCACCTCAGGGGCATTCTCCATCTATGGAAGTAGACCTGTATTCAGGTGCTGCATTACCAGTTGATGGTGCCGAGGTCTTAGATTCAAAAGATGAGAGTTGTATTATAGCTAGCAAACTTGACTGTCAAGATTCATCCCCTGCAGTGGAGACTCCACCGTCAAGTAGCTTGGCAAGGGAGCAGTTCTCCTATTTTACTCATGAACATCCTATAGATGAACCAGATTCAGCAGGAGTAGAAGTTTTGTACTCTGATCGGCTATCAAATTCTGAAGAGACATCGAGGATGGATAATGACAATGATAAAAGTGAATCCACCTGCAGTGTGGATGCAGTTGAAGATGATGGCCATCTTAAACAACCATCTTCTCCTGGTTTTGGAGGGATGGGGAATGGTGATGCGTATAATGTTTACACTGAGAAAGTTCAATCAGAAGATCAAGCTGACAATTTACTGGAAACTTTCCCAGTTTCTTCAGATTCTTGTCAGTTAAAAATGGAATCCAATGAAGCTGAATCAAGTGAAATTTTCAGAGACATGAATGCAGAGAGTACGAAAAATCAGCTGGAATCGTCTTCATATATAATTTCTTCTGATATTATATCTTCTTCATTGAGAGATCCTACAAATTTGGAAGAATCTCCTTCAAGTTTTAGTGGTCCACTTGTAAATGAAATATCTAACGAGGAAGTTGCTAGAGAATCTTTGACGGAATTGGAGGTGGAGAAGGTTGTGAGTCAAACAGAAGTTGCTTCAGCTGACATTGGTTTAAATCTGAACAGAGCAGAATCTCATGATCTTTCTGATTCAGAAACATCTAATAGTGTTCAAGATGCACCTCTTCATGTAAAACACCATCATATTTCTTCTGCCAATGATTTATCGATGGTGCCAGAGTTTTCAGAGCCAGCCACTCAAGAATTGGAATCTTCATCTTGCCAGAATAGTGCTTTGCCATTGTCATCCAAAGACCAGCTGGTAATGGAAACTCCAGCGCAGTTCTTACAATCGGGAGCTGGTCAACAAGGAGCAGATTCTCCTCTCAGAGTTGAAAATTCTGGCTCAGAGAAATTTCAATCTGAGCGTATGCATGTATCTTGTCAACTGGGGCAAGAAAGGAAATCTCTTGCTGCTGAATCTGCTGATGAAATTCATCGAGATCAACCATCACTGTCCAATTCCTTATCACAGCCAGATGGCCCGGGGTTAAATGTTGCAAAACATGTTATGGATTCATTGAAACCTCTTCCGGATCCCATTCTACCAGGATCTGACATCAATCTCGGGGAGATGCCACCTATGCCCCCTCTACCACCTATGCAATGGAGAAGGGGCAAGGTTCAACATGCTTCGAAGGAAGAAGTTGCAGAAGTTAGTCAGGCCTCGTTCCAACCAATCCAGGCAATTAAAACTGATGACAAAGGTCAATTTGGTTTGATATCTTCAGAGAGAGAGACCTTACAGTATCAGGATACATCTTTACCAGTCATTGCTGTGGAAGGTGATAAGATCCCATATCCTTCTGGATTTTCAGTGGGTGTTTCAGGGCATCCTGTTGCTGTTCCATTGCAATTTCCTTTTATGGTTAATGAAGCAAATGGTCAATATAATTACCTAGTTCTTGAGAGAAGCCAAATGCAGAACCCATTCTTAACACTTCCCATGGTTTCTACTGTCAAGCCTTCACATGGTTTTGTTCTTGCATCAGAGAGAGAAATGGTACAATATTCAAACCTGCACCCACCGATACCACCTGTTGAATGTGCCTTTTCTGGACACAATCCTGCCTCTTCTTGGGAGAAACTGGCCCAACCACCAAGTCAGCTGATAGAAGAGACTACTTCGGAAGCTAAAGAACCTACGCATTCTGTCAGCAACCTGGAAGGGCAACACGAAGATCCTTCTGTTACACCCATGCCACCACCAAGCATGGAAATGGTGCAACACAATCATAGTCTGCCTCCTTCAGAGGGCGAGATGGCATCATCATTGGGACACGATCCTGTTTCTTCTCAGGAAAAGCTGGCCCAACCCCCAAGCCAGCTAATAGAAGAGACTACTTCAGAAGCTAAAGAACCTACGCATTCTGTGAGCAATCTGGAAGGGGAACAAGAAGATCCTTCTGTTACACCCATGCTGCCAAGCGTGGAAGTTGTGCAACACAATCACAGTCTGCCTCCTTTAGAGGGCGAGATGGCATCATCATTGGATATACCTGCTACAACATCAATAGAGACTGAGGGTGAAAAGCCGAATGGAATATCAAAAAATAAGCTTCCCCGTCCACGGAATCCTCTAATTGATGCTGTTGCTGCTCATGACAAGAGCAAGGTAATGACCTGGTTTTTCAGAATATATATTTACAAAGGTCTTAATTCTAGCATAACACGTTTTCTTTGAGCCACTGCAGCTGAGGAAGGTTACTCAACGGTCTAGTCCTGAGACAGCATCCAAGATAGATGAAAGAGATTCACTGTTAGAACAGATAAGGACAAAGGTTATAGCTGGCTACTTTTTTCTCCTTTCTGGGATTTTGTTTCTGACCCTGTATTCGGAGCAGTATGATACTTAAATAACTTTTTTGGTTCCCTCAGTCTTTCAATTTGAAGCCTGCTGTGGCAACCCGGCCCAACGTTCAAGGTCCAAAAACGAACTTGAAAGTTGCTGCCATTTTGGAGAGAGCAAATGCAATTCGCCAGGTCTCTCTGCTTTATTGTGATCAGTATCTCTTCCTTATTTTTTCTGTCGCCGGCTCTGTTCTCCTCAAGTTTACTGATACATTAATGATTAAAATAGGCTTTGGCTGGAAGTGATGATGAAGATGATGATGACGATAGTTGGGGTGATTCTTGAACTTACAAAGGAAGGTGTTCGCATCTGATGAATGTCTTGCCACCATGATTGTTGCCTTGATTCACCAGACGTCAAATCCTCACCTGTAATAAGTAGGAAACCTCCCGAGTATACGAGATTCTTTATCTTGATCTATGTTCATACATGATAAGCGGCCCCTCCCTCTTGACACAAGGATGTATGAACATTAGTGCAAGCTTGCGGTTTAGGACTGATCCAGATCCAGTTTCCAGGGGTGAAAATGACTTCACCATAAAGTGCAGAGTCAGGTTCGGCGTGCAAGCGCTGCGCCAGTCTCTCGATATATTTTTCATGTAAGCATGTGAATATTTGTGTCGTGGGTAGCATAATTTTTTTAGTCCCATATATTTCCAATTTTGCAATGCTGTAATGTGCCTTTTGCCCCATTTATCATGCACTTCATAATCATTTGTAACTTTCCTCAGTACCGTAATATATATAGTAAAATCATGTTCATGTACAGTTGTCAGTAGTGCGTATGCTTCCTGATTGCTCTCGGTGGCAACTATTCTGTTGTATACGTAGCAAGGTAATTGTAAACTAAACTTGGCCTCAGAAGATAAATGTTTGATTACAGTTTTAGCTTCCATGTTTCATTAAAGTTCCTGCCTTAATTTTTATTGTAGCGATTTGCCCATATAATTTTTAATTGATGTAATATTATTTTTTTAAGAGATGTAATTGTGTCAATATATCTATGTCAGATCTGACGCACGCACGTACATAACAATTCATAATGTGTTGAACTGTTCATTGTAGATGTATGATCTTATTAATTACTATTTGAAGCTAATTTCATGTGATCCTTTTCGGGGACAACCGTGTAATTTTTTAACATAAATTAATCTAAATGTAAATGTTACCGGGGAAAATGATAAAAAAAAAATACATGTTCAATTTTAAAATGATAAATAGGTGACTTTGATTTCTTAAAATCATTATAAGAGTAGTCAAAATCATTATGACAATAGTTAATATAACCCATTTATCTTTTAAAAATTCAATAAGTATTTTTTTAACATTTTAAAATAGCGATATAACCACATCTCTTGTAACATGAATTTTTTAGTTCACGAAACTTTACCCAAATCTCACTAAACTTGTCTTTCTCCGCATCAAAAGTAGAACATCTTGTATTAAAAAAGAAAAAGTTAAGGTGCAAATTTGTTTCATTTAAGAGTATTAGGTACCTAAAAGTTTTTATTGGGTACAAATTTATTTTAAAAGTTTAAAATTATAGTAAAATTGTCTTCTATAGCTTGATGGTTAAAATAGTAATGTTAATCGTAAG
The DNA here is from genome assembly GCF_004799145.2 of Neltuma alba. NCBI lineage: Eukaryota > Viridiplantae > Streptophyta > Magnoliopsida > Fabales > Fabaceae > Neltuma > Neltuma alba. The sequence continues at coordinate 3,925 of NW_021632826.1, read as the reverse complement.
TATTTTTAATGATAAGAAATAAGAAATTTATTATTTTAATTTGTATCCAAAAAAAATTTTACGTGTCTAGTGTTAACTTCGAAATAAATTTTTACCTTAACCAAAAAAAAAAACTAGAACATCTTTCTAATCATGAATGTTTGGGGGAAAAAAATAAAAAAGAAGAAAAAGATTGTGAAATTTTCTTCATTTAGCTTGGCAGCAGCTTAAGCCCAAAAAACAAAAAGTTTAGCCCCATCAGCCGCAGTCTCTTCGTCTGTCTATCTCTCCATCGGCAGCGACTGGGCGGCTCGCCTCACTCTTTGAGTCTCTCATCTCTCCATCGTCTCTTTGTCTCTGTCAGTCTCTCGTCGGCAAGCAGGTTCCTCTTTCTCAGTTGCTTACTGGTTTTAACTCTGTAATCACTTGTTGCCCCAAATTGATTCTGCTTCTTTCAGTTTTCTTCTTTGTAAATTTATCAAGTAACAACACTGCTCTAAACCGTGGACAGTTCTATTTAGTTAGTCACCGTATATGAACTTACTATGTGAATTCTTTTGCCATCTTATTATTAAAGGAAGATTTGAACAAGTTCTTTTGCCCTGCCTATTCATTATATTTTGTTTTTCCTTATTCGTTATGGTGAAGCTATGGACCTTGGTCCTTATGCTGTCTCTGTCTACCAATAGTATGCTTGTAACTTTATTTTTAACAGTTCATTAGATTTGGCATTGTTGTAACCACGGGTGCTTTCATTTTGGAATGTATTCAGGAAGAACTTGCGGAGCCTGCTGACTTTGATTTTAATGACAAGAAATTTAACTCACAGAAAATGAAAGGTATGCTTTGTATGAATTTTATTATTATTTTCAAGTGAAAATTAAATGCTGCGTATCCTGCATGCGACTCTTTGCAGTAAAATGTAGGAAGCAGGAAAAAGGTTGGGATATGAGATCATTTGAAAGCCATAAAATGTTAAAAAGTGAGAAAGTGGTCCTTTGAACCAAATGGCTGTGTAAAGGTGTACAGAGATGTGATAAGCTGTAAGTGAAAAATTCCATTTAATGTACAACTGAAGCTGATGAGCCCCATATTCTTTGTTTAATTGCAGGTTGGTAGAAATTTAAAGGAAAACAGATATCCTTGATTGTCTGAAGAGATAAATTTGGATAAGGAATGGATTCCACTTTTTGGCTACTTAAGGACATCTGGAATGAAGGAGTCGCACTTTATCCAAATATATGAAAGGCACATGTCCTCACTTCAAATTAATGTATGTTCTGCACAGGAAAGGTTAGAATACGTAATGAGTGTTAGTGTCAAACATGGAGATGTAATAATAATCATTTCGAGACAGCCACAAATTCTTGAGTATGGAGAACAATTTAAAAACTCATGTTGCATTTTTTATGGGTTTGGGAATGCCAAATTCCAGAGTAGGACAAATCATTGTCGCTGCTCCCTCCCTGTTTTCTTTTCGTGCTGAAAATTCTTTAGAACCATCAGTAAGATATTTAGTTGAGGAAGTTGGCATCAAGGAAACGGATCTGAGTAAAGTCATCCAGCTGAGCCCACAAATTCTTGTTCAGCGAATTGACATTGGAGGAGTTTTTTTCTTCAGGATCGAAAATTGGCAGGACATAAGCCATGTCCTTCATCAGCAACCCGGCTTCACCTACATTTTCTAAGGCATTGGAGCTCAAGAGATGCCTTCTTCAAGGCTTCAACTCTTTCAAAAACCTCAAACATGTCCATGCCCAAATTCTCCGCCTTCACCTAAATGAAGATAATTACCTTGTCAACATGATCTTACGCTGTTGCTTAGACTTCAGAAACACAGAGTATACCAAACTTGTTTTTGAACAAACGAAGCACCCAAACATCTATCTGTGGAATACAATGATTCGTGGGATGGTTTCCAATGATTGTTTCCTTGATGCTATTGAGCTCTATGGATCGATGCAGAAATCAGGGATTATGCCTGATTACTTTACTTTCCCTTTTGTTTTGAAGGCGTGTGCTAGACTTTCGAATTTCCAGTTGGGTGTTAAGCTTCATTCCCTTGTGGTGAAAGCAGGTTTTGATGATGACGTTTTTGTTAAGACTAGTCTTGTTTGTTTATATGCGAAATGCGGCCACCTCGTAGATGCCCAAAAGGTGTTTGATGATATCCCTAATAAAAATGTTGTTTCTTGGACCGCCATCATTTGTGGGTATATAGGGTCTGGACATTTTGAAGAAGCTATTGATTTGTTTCGGGGGTTGCTGGAGATGGGTCTGAGACCTGACAGTTTTACTCTTGTTCGAGTTTTGCATGCTTGCAGTCGACTGGGGGATTTAAATAGCGGCGAGTGGATAGATAGATACATAACTGAGTGTGGCATGCATAGGAATGTCTTCGTTGCCACCTCTTTGGTTGATATGTACGCAAAATGTGGAAGCATGGAAAAAGCACGCCGTATATTTGATGGAATTCATGAGAAGGATATCGTTTGTTGGAGTGCTATGATTCAGGGTTATGCTTCAAATGGACTGCCCAAAGAAGCACTTGACATGTTTTTCCAAATGCAGAGAGAAAATCTGAAACCTGATTGCTATGCAATGGTGGGAGTCCTCTCTGCTTGTGCGAAATTAGGAGCACTAGAGTATGGAAATTGGGCCAAGGATTTGGTAGATGCTAACGAGTTTCTTTCTAATCCTGTCTTAGGGACTGCCTTGATTGATATGTATGCAAAATGTGGAAGCATGGTGCGGGCATGGAATATTTTTAAACTGATGAAGGTAAAAGATTCTGTGGTCTATAACGCTGTTATTTTAGGATTAGCAATGAATGGAAATGTTAAAGCGGCATTTGGAGTATTTGGCGAGATGGGAAAAATCAGAATTCAACCTGACGAGAACACTTTTGTAGGCCTACTTTGTGGGTGTACTCATGCTGGTCTGGTCCAAGATGGTCGTCAGTATTTTAAGAGCATGAGCGATGTTTATTCTTTAACTCCATCCATCGAGCACTATGGCTGCATGGTGGATCTTCTAGCCCGGGCTGGTTTATTACATGAAGCTCACAAATTGATAAATAGTATGCCAATGAAGCCTAACGCTATTGTTTGGGGGGCACTGTTGGGGGGATGCAGGTTACATAGGGATACCCAATTGGCAGAGCATGTGCTGAAGCAGCTTATTGACTTAGAACCTTGGAATTCAGGGCATTATGTTCTCTTATCAAATATATATTCGGCAAATCGCAGTTGGGAGGAAGCAGAAAAAATTAGATCAATTATGAATCAGAAAGGGATGCAAAAAGTACGCGGGTGTAGTTGGGTTGAAGTTAACGGGGTCGTCCATGAATTCCTGGTAGGGGACACATCCCATCCTTTGACCAAGGAGATATATAGAAGCTTCAAAGTTTATCAAAAGACCTAAGAGAAGCTGGTTATAATCCAACCACAGAGTTTGTTCTCTTTGACATAGAGGAAGAGGAGAAAGAACACCTACTTGGCTGGCATAGTGAGAAGTTAGCTATTGCATTTGCTCTAATCAGTACCCATGACAAAGATGTGATTCGAGTTGTTAAAAATCTCCGTATTTGTGGCGATTGTCATGAGGCCTATTAAACTCACTTCAAAAATTACTGGGAGAGAGATAATCATTCGGGATAATAACAGATTTCATTGTTTTGTTGATGGATCGTGTTCATGCGGGGATTATTGGTAAAGTTTTGCTGTGATCTGAATTCTAAACCCACTGTCTACCACGCTGTAACTACAGAACTCCTCTCGATTGTGTTGATGACTTCGAATGGAACACCATGTTCTCTGAAGTTCCACATATGCTTATTTTGGCAATATATATTGTTGATAATTAATGTTCACCGCATGTTTCTGCATGATTATTGTTATGTAGTATGTGGTATGTACTCATGGGAGGAGATGGCTTGCGGCCCTCT
>NW_021632825.1:0-36185 GCF_004799145.2 Neltuma alba | reverse complement strand
CAAGCCGTATATTTAAAGGGGAAGGAGACATGGAGTCGCTTTCGTCTGGATGATTCATGCAATCATACACCTTTTGAAAGTGAAAACTCATCTTGTTGGGATCGCCACCGTTCAAATTGCCGTTCCCAATTCCACTGACGATAATAGGATTTTGAGAAAATGACAAACAAAAACCTCATAATATGTAAAATTATGATTTGGGACTCTCAATTTGAAAAATAGCAAATAAAGACATCATAATATGTAAAATTATAATTTGAGATCCTCAATTTGAAAAATAGCAAATAAAGACCCGGTCTCATATTATAAATATGAAATTTTGGTGAAATGTCTGAAATACTCCTAGGCCAAGTAACAAGTTGACTATAAGAAATGACAAGCTCACTTTAGCAAATGATAACTTCAGTAGACCAAATCACAATTTGGCTGAGGTGCATTTTAAACATTTCACCAAAATTTTATATTTGCAATATGAAACCGGGCATTTATTTGCTATTTTTCAAATTAAAAGTCCCAAATCACAATTTCATATATAAAGGGGTCTTTATTTGCTATTTTTCCTAGGATTTTATATATTATATTTCTTATTGTCTTTATGTTGAAAAAATGCACCAAACTTGGGGAGGATTCGGCAACCATCCAACACTCCCATTTTCTTTTTTTTGGGGGGGGGGGAGCCTTATAGGTTCAAACCAAACATTTCTCTTTAATTAATTAATACATGGTAGCTTCCAAATGATGTCACATATATTCAATTGTATGACCATTTCTCTATATATTTTGAGCACACATATACATTGCATCTTCTCCTACATCATCGCATTTATCTTCTATTCTCATTTGATCAAATTTCTCGGCTTGGATAATATAATTTTCCCACCATCCACCTTATTGTGGCCAAAAAGATTCTTGAGATTGGAAGCTAGGATCTTTAGTTAGTGTTGGCATTTCACAAGTGGCAACAGAAACTTTTTATTGAAAGCTGATTGGGAGAAATTTATAGTTTTTGTGGTCTAGCTTGTTTAGCTGACTCCAATTGATGTGGTTTCTGAGTGTCTAGCAACTTATTTTATTTTTGTGGGGAAAAAAAGGAGTGAAATAAATGGTGGGATGCATGATGGAAGGTTGGAATGAGATGAATGAATGTGGCTGTGTGAAGGTTCGTGGGAAATGATGATGGATGATATGTAATGGTCACGGCACTCATACATAATGGTGGGATCTCTCCATGTGCGGCATTCTTCATTTCTCAATTTAAATTTGTCTACTCATAAATTGACATTAGAATTGCCTTCCACTCAACACCCACAATATTTCCATTTTCTCCCACCAAAATAATAATTGGCCACAAAAAAATATTCCCTCATTTTAATTTATTTGTTCAAATATTTTGTTTATTTTGTCACTTACGCAATTTTCGTGGAAAGGTGTCGTACGTGCTTCTGCTTTCGTTAATTTTTGAGAAAACAATTCAAGTATTTGACAAAATAGAATTTGAAAACTTTTATTGTGTTCAAAGTGAGAGTTAGTCTTACAAATAAATCGGCAACCAATAAATATTACGAGCTAAGCCAACCATTAGATTCAAGTAGAGAGCTAAATTCACAATATAATACTACCTCTTGTTCTTAATATAAAGTTTGTTTGACTTTTATTTTAGTTCTAAATATAAAATCACAATCCACTTTGTCTTTTATTGTTTCATTTTTTTCAAGATAATCCTTGTAATAATTGTAATTCTAGCCAATACACTTAATTAGTAAAGATATTTAGGAAAGACAATATTTACTTATTATAAATAACTAATTTAACTAGCTTTTTTAATTTACTCAAATCAGTTAACTAGCTCTTATATTAAGGATCAGGCGTAGTACAATCTCATCAATCACCTCACCACGTGACAAATGTTGTATGATCACTTCAATATAAGTTAAACATTGGTTGAGTACACGTTTTAAAATCCGTAATTAGTGATCACAAAATTTATTTTGAATCACAACTAAGTCCTCAAAAAGTATTTTTAAGATATTTAAACAGCTAGCAAGGATTAAGAAGTCGGGCTACTTTTCAATCTTAAATGTAGAAAATTTGCTGACATTAAATGATATGGAGATATCTTCTTAACCAGGCTCTACACTAAAGTAGAATCATACATACATCCTACTTATATACCTTGGACGTTAATTGGTGTTGGATCTCTAGCATTCTTTTTAAAAATATAATACCTGTGGTTGCGTATAAAAGATATATAACTTAATTATAAATATTAAAAAAATTAGTTAAATTAATTATTTCTAATAAATGGATACTGTTTTTTTTTAAAATATTCTTGTCAATCATACGTATTAGAATGTAAATTTTTTTAGGTTGTGCAATTACTATGGGAATTATTTTAAAATAAATAAATAAATATAGAAAACAAAATGAACTCTCACATTTAATACCAAATTAAATTTTTAATTGGTTTTTATATTTAGGAGCGAAAATAGTACATGAAATACATCTTATCTAAATCACTTAGGTATTTGAATAGTTTTAAAATCATTATAATTTTATAAAATACCCACCATCTTACCCTAATCTTGAAAGTTTAAATTAGAAGTGCATCCTGTGCACATTCCAAGAGATGCATAGACAATATGAAAAATTTAATGTTTTTGTTCATGGATTGAATTAATCATAGTAGAGTTAAAAATATAGGAAGTAAAAGTTACTTCAAATCAATGAGTTTTAAATGAGTCTAAAGTCTCAGCTAAATGGAGTAAATAATTAATTTTTTCCCATTAATTTATGTTATCAAAGGAGATATATTTCATTTAGATCAGATGTGTATGCATGGCCATAATTAATCATGAGAAATAAAAAATGCATTAACTTTAATTAATGCACATACATGTACTCAAAGTTATCTATATTCTATTAGTTCTTGAAAAAGATATAAAAACCCAGAAAAATCGTAAAAAATACTCAAAAATTTAAAAAAAAATACATACAAGAACCCATTCATAAAAATTGTTATCATCTGCTTATTAATTATTATCAAAACTAATACTAATATTATAATGGGTCCTTATTTACAATTTTTCTATTTTAAAGATTTTTTTATAATTTTTCCAAAAAGCTATGATAATAAAAATATATATTGAAAAAAAAATAAATAGTGGGATAAGGTAGTGTCGTGTCAAAAGCTTAGGAGGGGGGCAACATGCAGTGTTGGCTTATAAATAGCAATGGAATGATGGGCATATTTTATGAAGAGTCCTCTCTTTCTTTGTATCAGAATAAAAGAAACAAATCAACTAGAAATCACATTCCAGCAACATGCCTTGCCTTTACATCACCACCAACGTTAACTTGGATCAAATTGACACCGATCCCATCTTTTCTGAAGCTACTTCTGCTGTCTCTTCCATCATCGGAAAACCCAAACAGGTCTCTCTCTCTCTATTCATCTTCCTCTCTTCTCTTTCTTAATGCTTCTTAGGTGTTCGTGCTTTTCAAGCTTATCAGATTTGGCCCAATCTATTTACAGTTCCTGTGAAATTCTTATTGGGGCTCAAATTAAGTTGGCATTATTTAAGTTTCTTTTCGTCGGACTTCCAGGAATATCCTATATACCCACAGATATGAATTCTTTGATTATTCCCTGGAAACATGGATTTGCTTTTCAGGAAAGAGATTACTTAGCCATTTAGAAATATAATATCACTCTCTCTACACTTACCTTCTGCACAGTTCTGCGTTGACCGAATTGATATGCTATTATATACTATTTGGTCATAGATATGAATCCTTTGATTATTTTCTGGAAGCTTTGGATCAGACGACGGATCATACTATCGTTAACTATTGATTTTGTGTTAGGAATATTTCTTCATGCGTCTGATTATCAAATCAAACAGCGTAAGTTTTCAGCAGCTAGTCTAGAGTCTACATGTTATTTAGTCTAAGGTTGAAAATAAAATAATGGAATAATGATTGAGAAACTATGATTAATGTAAAATAAAGTCGTGATTGTACAAATAAACAGTATATATGGGAAAAGTAAGTTCATTGAACCGTGCAGAAGAAAACAACAACTGATAGATACTTAGATACGGGTTGAAAATATTTAAACTTTAAAGTATCAAGTGGGCAGTATCCTTCCAAAATTTCTTCCGTACTTCTTTCTTTTCCTCTATCACAAAGATAAATGGACTCTGTACTGCTTCTGCAAATTGCACATCAATCAGGAGCACTAACTAACTAGTGCACCACTTGATCCTTTTTCCCACTGTTATTCGGATTACATTATTTAATGCATAGCGAGTGAGTCAGTTGTCTATATATTTTCATTGAGTTTGAGGCCCCTTTTAATTTTCTTTTAAAAGCACCATAATGAGCTGTTTGGGATTATCTCCAACAGTAAGGATAACGAGTGAATGATGACCATGATTCAAATTAATAGTATTCTCTATTACATTATATGACCAATATATTCTTCGGTTGGTCGATCATCATCATCATCGATATTTAATTAATAGCATTTGTGTTAGAAGAGGTATTTGTCTGGTTGACACCATCATATTAATTATTCATGTTTAGAATATTAGTAGTACTTCAGAGATGCAGCATCAGTTTAATACATATAAGACATGAATATCGTAAGTAATATATTGTACACCGTCACATTAAAAGAATAAAGATCTTACACGGAGATCAAATCACTTCAAAACTTGGTTAATTTTCACAGAATGCTTCTAATAACGGGCAGCTGAATTTGACTAATTTGCACGCTGAATATAGTACAGGAATTTGATCCACACATAATGATGATATCGTGTATTCGCCACGTATTTGATAGATGTACTAATAATGTCCGTGACACTAAAAAGAGATGCGATATATACAAGGGACTGTCTTCTAATGTGGCTCAAGCAATTAGTATAATAATATGATTAGATGATTAGGGAGGATTGTTATGAGTTAAAATCTGGAGCATGTAAAATTGAAAAGATAAGGTGCTGAGTAATAATGAATTGATGATTAAAAATGCAGTTTGTGATGGTGGTGTTGAAGGGGTCAGTGCCAATATCGTTTGAAGGGAACAAAGAGGCAGCGGCATACGCAGAAATAGTGTCAATGGGAGGAATCAACTCAGAAGTGAAGAGGAAGCTCATTGCTACGCTGGGTTCCATTTTGGAGGACAAGATTTGTGTCCCCAGAACTCGCTTCTTCCTTAAGGTCTTCGATACTACTGTCTTTCGCAGTGTCTCTAAACTCTAATTCACAATCCTCCATTATGACCAACAACCCTTTCCATTGATCACTTTCTAGTAATGATCAATCAAGTCATATTTTGTACTCCTCCTATTTGTTTCATTACATATTTGCAACTTCATGTTCAATTCCTCCAGTTTCTCAATTACATGAATCAATTTTGTAAAGCTACTGGGGAATATACTACCTCCGGTTCTAATTATAAGAGCCCGTTGACTAATTTGATGAGATTAAGAAAATAAGTTAAGTTAGTTATTTGTAATAAATAGGTGTTGTCTTTCCTAAAATATCCTTGTTAATCAAGAGTGTTGGTTAGAACTACCATTATTAGAAGGACAATTTTGAAAAAAAATACATAAATATTAGAGAAAAGGGATTGGGGTTTATATTTAGGACCAAAATAAATGTTAAATGAAGTATTATATTAAGGACTAGAGGTAGTAATATTTATGTTGATGGATTAATTAATTCAAATTTAGCCTAACTTTTTAAGATTTTGATCACAACAAAAATCAGACCATATATTTGAAAAAATAGACATTTTGTCCTCATACAAAATACATATTGGCCAAGTCGTCATAGGGTGGTTGGCCATCCTAGTGTTTGGGAGAAAATTTGTTAATCGAATTAATTAGGATAGTGGGTGGTCCTGGTCCACCAGCAGGCATGCCCATATTGATTGTTGAGAATGGAGTACAGTTGTTGAAGTGCTCAAGTATATTCACAGTATGTAGATTATTAATTGAATGATAATTATATAAATACATATGCACAGAGCTAGTACTTTACAGATTCAGATTTTAATTTCACTCTTTTTTTTTAAAAGACTGTTATGAACTCAGAAGAATTGGGTTAAGAGGAGGCTACGGCCCAAGTCCAGAACATGTACAAAGCAGTCACATGAGGAGTCAAAATGAAATGGGTTAAAAGGAAGCTAATGAAAGAAGTCAGTCTCTTATTGTAAATTAATATTTGAATTCTTATTGAGAAAGATGTTTACATTTAGCACACAACAAAATCTCTAATAAAAATATACTTATGTGTGAAAAAAAAATGAAATGGGAATTGAACGGCGATACGTATCTAAAACATAAATTACATAAGCAAAAGGAGAAAATCACGAGGACAAGTTCTAAAAGAAACTGTTGAAAAAACTTGTAGCATAAGAAAGATGTCCAGCGATTAAGTTTCAGGAGTGAAACTGAGACAAAGTAAGCTTAATCCAGAGCACAAAACGACCAGGGTTAGCATCTAACTGCCCCTCCATTCTGAACCCATCTTTACTTTGGATGGTTCAAATGGACTCACTGGATTATTAGGGCCATAAATATATATATATATATATATATATATATATATATCTCCTTACCGGTCCATTCGAAACATTTTATTTACGGAATTGGTCAAGTTTAATTTTTAAGTTGCGGAAGTTGAGTGTAACAAAAAAAAAATTAGTTTATCGTAACGTGACAAATCAAGGTTTAAACTTTTATTGAGAGAGATACTCTATATTTAGTGTCTGATAATATCTCGAATAGGATTCATCGACAAAAAGTTATATCATCAAATTGTCTCCTACCTCATCAAGGAAACGTTAGATAATCACACGAACAAAATTTCATTATTCTAATATTATAGTTGGAAACTATTTTAATTTTTCTTTATGTTTCTTTTAATAAAAGCATTTATAAAATTAATCTATACAGCTTTTTATCATTAACATCAGCCATATTATTGATTAATTGTGCTAAACAACAACGGATTTAATTGGAGATATAACCTCGGTGAAAAAAAAAATGAAGTAATTCAAACTTTATTTTAATTAAAGGTCAACTCATAATTCACCAACAAAAATAAACTCATTCATAGATGATGTGTCAAAATAGTTTATTTTATACGTGATACTAATTGATTTAATTTTTTTTTTTTTTTTTTCATTTTGACCTGATAACTTTTTGCCCCTTGACGGTCTAGTAAGTTAGTTTAAGGTTTCGTTGACATTTTGCTGGCAAAAAAAATTCATTGACTTGGGGTCCCCTTATTCAACTAGTAAATCATTAATAAAATCAATAAAATCTAAAAGACTCATTCAGCTCTCTTAAAAAGGTGCAAACAGACTCAACCACTACGGTGCAAACAGACTCAACCACTACTCCGGTCTCCCTGTTTCTCCTCTAGTGCGTTAATGTGCTGAGAGTCCTATCACGAAAAAAATTCATTGACTTTTTTGGAGATATTTTTTTATCCGTTTATAAAGCTGGCTGGAGTAGAGTTGGTTTTGCGCCATCGTCAATCGGAGGAAGCTACGGGTTGCAAAGGGTGAAAGAGTGAAGAAATATGCCGTGCTTAAACCTCTCCACTAACGTTAGCCTCGACGGCGTCGACACCTCCGCCATTCTCTCCGAGGCCACCTCCTCCCTCGCCAAGCTTATCGGCAAACCTGAGGCCGTACGGTCGTCCTCCATTCCTCTGTTCATTTCCATCCTCATTTCCCGACGTTTCTACACCCCCCCGGCAATTTTCTTGTCTAGTGTTCCTATTCTTTTTTTTTTTCCGTTTTTTCAAGCATGATTTAGGAGTTTCGGTTCTTGCTATCTTTGCTGTAAGTTCGTAAATCACTAAATTGGTACATTTCGTTCCCGCTTCTGCTGGGATAGATGGTCGTCTATCTGTTTTCTTCGTTTGCTAAGTGGTAATTATTAATTTGGTTTCATGGGAATTACCCCTTTATCAGAGATTATACTGTTATCTCAAACAAGAGACTTTGTTCAGTAATTCTCATAAGGCTCTATGGAATTTTAGGTATGTCGGATATTTTGTCAAGCTTTGGTGTATTTCCCGACTCTTGATAATTTATCTGGTGAATATTTCTTGAAGGGTCTATATATAATTTGATTAATTTCACATCTGAAAATTTTCACGAGGCTTTTTATGAAGTTGTAAATTCCTTGATTAAATATTATAAAGTTTGTCATGTTACTATTCCTACATCTGGAGGCATCTAAGTTGCAAGGTATTTTGAATTTTTTTTTGGCTTAATTTCTAGGTATGATTCGGAATTCTTGAGTTTAAATTTACGCCTTCTATCTGTGAAGTTTCCTAGTGATGATGATCTCACCGAATTTGAACTTTATCAAACTGATCATTTTTCTTGAGTGTGAAGAATGCTTTTGGGAAGATCCAGAAACCTGATGTTTTAGATAAACAAAATGACTCTTTATACTTTGGTGAATGATGTTTCTATTTTGCTGACACACCTATATACATAGGCACTTGTTTTCTCCTGTTTTAGAGTGTCCTTATGTCTTTATATTGTGCTCTTTCTTGTATTTGCAGTATGTAATGGTTGTCCTGAAAGGATCGGTGCCCATATCTTTTGGTGGGAATGAACAGCCAGCTGCTTATGGTGAACTGGTGTCCATTGGTGGTCTTGGCCCCGACGAGAACAAGAAGCTTAGTGCTGCAATTTCCTCAATTCTTGAAACCAAGTTATCTATTCCCAAGTCACGGTTCTTCTTGAAATTCTATGGCTCGAAGGCAAGTTTACCTATAACGTCAAGTTGTCCTGAAAATATAGGAAGAATTACTCTGTTGCTCTTTCCTTATTTCACTCTTCATCTTTCTTTAGGTGAATATATGTCAAGAATATGCAATATTTTCATGCTTTTCCCCAGTACTAGATTACTTAAAATAAATCTTTACTGTTCAAGACTTAGTGTAGCTCCTTTCTGCTGTTCTTGGTGACAAAAACCTTAGGCTGACCTGGTTATCTACCCTTTTGGGAGAGTCATGTCTCAAAAATTAACTAACAAGGTTGCAGTCCTTTTATAATTCCATACTTCCAATTTAGAATCCACAGTCCCATTTGGATGGATGCTAAAAGCTCCGATAACATTAATACTCCGGGAGAACCCGACTCTAAAAGTTAGATTGTGAGATTCTTTTTTGGCCCATAGATTATGAGATTGGAGAACCTGTGATTCACGTAAGCTCTAAAATTAAATCTGATGCTTATGATGGGGAGCTGAAGCCCTATACCTTGTACGTAGTTGACTCATCTTCAAAAGAGATAACTTAAGTCCATCGTGAACAGACAACCAAACATACAAGCATGTATACTCATCATGAACTTCATCAACTAAAAAAAATCTTGCGTGCTTGATAATCCAACTTATATCTGTCCATTTAATCTACATTGGTTTCTTGCTGATTGACGGTGCTTTTTTGTTGTGCAGGGTTCCGATTTTGGGTGGAATGGATCTACATTCTAATTCCATTTTACTTTGGCTGTGGGGGATTCAGTGTTGGATATATTCGCTGTTTGTAAATGTCATGTCATGAGTACTCCGACTTTCTGATCATGAATGGTGACTTTGGGAGGAAGCGTGATGGAAAATGAAGAAAATATGAATCTTACTCTAGAATAACTAAGCAGTGTGCTTTGCATGAATTTGAAATGAATGGCATCATGGACGTTGGTTGTGGCTTTTTAAAAATTCTATATCATATGTTCATCTTTATCTACGTATGGTTGTGGAGGATGTGCTTGATACGCTGTAAGTATGATAACATATAGTGGAAAAAAGCAAAGTAATAGTATGGGTAGTGTTTTGTTAATAAAACAAAAGTACACTAGTTGCTCTTTTCTTCCGTTGTCGTCTTCTTTGCGTTTGAAATTTGATCCTCGCACGTTTTCGCCATTGTGTATGGAAATAACACTAAGTATAGTATTCACCTTTTCTGGCAATAGCCATGAAGTCAGTGATCCAAGGAGAGGGAAAGATTAACGATACTACTTTGTTTTAATTTCCATTCTCTCTCATTCTTTCCCCTAAACACCGAAGTACATTCTAACAAAACTAACAAACAAAATGATCACTATTCATGCTCTGAGCACAAGGATCCAATCTTCGAAACATTATCCAAAGGAAATCGATGCTCTTAAATCCGATTACCTGTAGCTGTATTTGACCCCTTGCTTGCATGTTGCAAAACACCCCAAAAAAAACAAGAGTTAATATAATTTTTAGCCCTTCAAATTTGTTTTTGTTTTGGTTTTGGTCTCTCAAGTTTCTAATTATAGGTTTTGATTCTTCAAAAGACAAAAAGGTTAAAGTTTTTATTGGATTATAACAACATGAAAAGAAACTTGAGTAATTCGAAGTTTGAGAGACTAAAATCTATAGTTCCAAACTTAAGAAATCAAAACCAAAATAAAACCAAACTCAACGAACTAAAGTTTGTATTATCGACAAAAAAATTTTAATCGTCTCGATACTTTTATTAATTAAGCTTTCCGCCGCCGGCTTCATTTCTGTTGTTGCTATTCTATCTCTGTTTCAATTTACATGATTAATTATTAATAATCCTGATGCCTAGCTGTGGATTGAATGGGGTCTATTATGGCGGTGGAGTCCAGGCAAAGGCAGAACATGGACAATAATGGTTGTCAATTATAAGGGACTAGCTCAGCTGTGCCTTACAGGCTGGCGAATGTGTTGAAGATATAAAATGAATGGGCTTTTTCTGTCAGAGTGGCTTCTTAAATCTCCGATTGTTCCGATTGATTGTACTATATGGAATTATTATTTTAGCAAGAGATTTGATTTTGGTCCAGAAAGAGAGATTCCCAGACAGATATCAACGCGGAGGTGTTGGATGTGCCCAAACAGGAGAAAGAGAATGGCAGATATAACCAGCTCATGTTGCTTTTCATACCCACGTAATGTTCTAAAGTAACCAAGCAACTCAATGTTAATATAAGAGAACACCTGAGCAAGACTAACAAAAAGTGACCCTCGTTTGTATTAAAAAAATCACACAAAAAAAGACCGCTAAAATTAAAAAATTGTACACAAGAACCCGTTCACAAAAATTGTTATTAAAACACACACTATTATTATCAAAACACATACTAATATTGTAATAGTTTCCTATTTATAATTTTTTATTTTGACGGTCTTTTTTGTGATTTTCCCTTTGTATTATGTTAGCTAATAATGACATTGGTGATATTGATAATTTATAAAGATATCTTACTATTCTTAACGCAGACTTCTTTCAAACTTGGCATATAAAAAATAATTAAAGGATTAAATTGAAAAACTGGGGGTGGAAAGTGGAAACAATATTACAAGTCAAGAAGATTTCAGGAATAAGCCACCATTAATTTATTGAATAAATATAGAGTCAGGAATAGATTGTAAGAAATTAGAAAACCCAAAAAAAAAAAATAGTGGGAGGAGTAAACTCACGAGAAAAGGGAGGAGGGAATAGCAGCGACCTTGCAACTGATCGGCGTTTGCCGTTTTCTTTCCGCGCTTTCCTTCAAGGAGTATCTATCATCGTACGTCCCTTTGAATTCCTTCCTCATCTCACAACACAAAATTCTGTGAAACGACTTTTCTAATTTCTTACGTTAAACCCTTACCTCCCAATCGCCGTCCCTCTTTCCCCTCTCTCTCTCTCTTCTCCCCTCTCCCGCTTCAAATACCATTTTCTCAACTGTCAATTTCTCTTCTTCATTCCCATTTCATTTTTCCCTCTGTCTCTCCCTCTTGATTCGTTCCCATCCTAAATGGCCGCTTCAGCCCCGTCCGTCCTCCCCATTACCAGTACCCAATCCGCCGGAGCCGGCAACCCTGTCATTGAAGTTCAGCCCCCACTACGTGCCTTCATCTCCAAAGCCTCCGATTCCCTCCGCCACAGCCTCTCCCAGCGCCGTCCCTGGGCCGAACTCCTCGACCGTACCGCATTCTCTAAACCCGAGACCTTATCCGAAGCCACCTTCCGCATCCGCAAGAACTTCTCCTACTTCCGCATCAATTATTATGCCATCGGCGCTCTCGCTCTCGCGGTTTCTCTCCTTACAAACCCTTTCTCTCTCCTGATCCTCCTGGGTCTTCTCGCCGCCTGGGTCTTCCTCTACGTCTTCCGACCCTCCGATCAGCCTCTGGTTCTTTTCGGTCGAATCTTCACCGATTTTGAAACCTTGGTCCTGCTCTCTGGTTTGAGCCTGTGTGTTGTGTTTCTAACCAGTGTTGGGTCGATTCTGGTGTCGTCGGTGATGGTAGGTGTGGCTGCTGTTTGCATTCATGGCGCCCTGAGGATGCCGGAAGATATGTTCATGGAAGCACAGGAGAGCTCGCAGCATAATAGGTATGTCGCTTTCGTAGGTGGCGCGGCGGCAGTTAACGCTGCTATTGCCGCCACCGCCGCATCTCCGGCCCCTCCACGATAGATTGGGGGTAGTGGAACTTTCACTTGATGCTTTAGTTGATTTTTCTGGGAAAGAATTGAGCGTAGAAGAAATCTTTTTCACCAATATCAACACTCTTATATACATCCACACACACATGTATAGGGGAATAGCATGGGATTTGCATGGATTTGACATCTTGATTTTTGTTTTTGTTTTGTATGGTGTAGGATTTGTGATGTTTCTTCAATAGGTTTATTCGATGTTGAGTTTTTCGATTTATCGTAGTAGATTCTGGATTGTACAGAAGAGAAGGATTTATTGTTTGTACTTGTTTCCGAGAATATTCCCACCCTCGTCCTTCTGTGCACGTTGAGTTGAGATGTTCCATGTTGTTTAGAGAGACCGACGTCTCATTTCTCAGATCGATAAAGCAAACAGTACAGTGCTCTTACCCTGTTTATGAACCACTTCTGATATATTTTATACCGATTAAAAAAAATTTAAATTTTATTAACTCTTATTTAAAGTTTAACAATTTTTTAATTTTTATCCTATTTAATATATATTATAAATTATGTAAATAAAGTTAATACAAAAAATTGTGAGTGTCCTATAAATAGGACAAAAAATATCTTTTCTCTCTGCACGTAATGGGATCACAATAAAATAAGTTAAATTTGCCATTATATTCTTTGTAGACTTCAACCCATGAACAAGTTGGCTGTTCTGTTCCGTTCTGAACACAGTTTGTGTTTAGTGCTCAAATAATAAGCTCATGCATGCATTTGTACCTACGGCTCCCCCCCCCCCCAAAAAAAAAGCGAGTCATAATATTCCCATCCTAAATATAAAGTTAGTTCATGGTCTGTTTTGATTTTAAATCAAAGAATTCAATTTATTTTGGCTCACAAGATTATAATTATTATTAAACAAACATATTTGTTATAAATAACTAATTTAATTATTTTTTAAAATGTTTGGAAATTATTTAATCTTCTTAGAACACATTTTTAGTTCTTTTAATTGAATTGAGTCCCAAAGAAACAGTATTATTTTTAAATGATGAATGATGTATATATTCTTTAAATTTCTTTTAACGCATAGAAAAATGGGTCTACTAACATAAAATTGATAGTACAATATATTGAAGATGAGTTATAAATAATATAATTAATTTTACAAATAATATATGAAAAATGAGCTAATTAATGATAAAACCTAAAAATAAGAAAATCATGACCAATTATAGACAATAGTGATGCTCACACAGACACACACATATTTTTACCTGAAATGATACTTACATGAATCATTCAAAGCTTGAGCACCATATTAATTTTTTGTTCCATATTATAAGCTATACAAATATTTTATTTATATAATCTGTCATAAAGTTAAATTTACAATATTCACTTTAAATCAGGTGTAAATTACAAAGCAGGGACCACGTTACTACACTTTGGTGATGACAAAAATGTATAACGTTATGTGTAGTCACCATAAAAAAAAAAACGTTATATACTATTATTTAATATTCTCTGCTGGGTTTTAGACCTGAAATTCTTTACTGGTTGTTCATTCACATAATATTGCAAAAATAAATCAAATTGCTAAAGACAATTAAAACTAAATTATTACTTGAATTTTTTTTTGTTTTACTTTGGGTGCATGATCAATTGAATTTTATTATTTTCCGATAATTTTTCTCGATCAATGCTTATTTGATAATTAGCTTTATTAACAACCATACACACCTAATTGAAGGAAATGATTATTATTTGTTTAGAATAATAGAATATGCATTAAAAATTAAGGGGCCAGTAATTAATATTTGACATGCTGTTAAGTGTGTCAATATCTGTTTTTATCCTGGAAGTTTTTGCTGAAGAGCTACAAGCATATGGACTCCATTTATTATTATTCCTTTAATTTTAACCAGCGTGGACATAGGTGTGAATTCCATTAGTGAACGTCAGGGCCCTGATATATTTTTACATTTAACTCACCTAATTTAATTTTTTAACTACACAAAACAGCAATTTAACATGAATGAAATTATCGGAGTGAATTTCTTGAAAATTAAAAAAAAGAAATAAAGAAAAACATAAAGAGAGAAAGAAGGAGGGAAAGAAATTATCAGAGCCAGCGTTGCTGTAATTGAGCATTCAATTCATTGAAATCGATTGTCCTTTGCCCCAAAATTTTGGCCGCTGTGGGATGCGGTGCGACGCGGCGTTGCTTCCCGAGAGACATTTGTAGGTGTGGCTCCCTGATCTTCTCTTGCCGCCGACATGGATGAGCTTCCTTTGCACAAGATTTCAATCTCAGGCCCAACCTTGGCCTCCATCATTCAACGCTTCTCTACCTCCCCCGGCGCCGTCGACGGCCTCCTCTTCGGCCACGTCACCTACGTCACCCCATCCACACTCTCCGACGACTCCGCCTCCGAATCCTCCACCCTTGTCGCCACCATCACCGGTTTCCTCTGCCCCGGCACTATCAATAGCTTCTATGACTCCACTGGTGCCGTCGAACTTCACTCACTTCGCCGCCTTCTCAGTGACCCTGTTCTCAACCACCACCCCTCCCTCATCGGTTGGTTCTCCGGTCGCCGTAAAACCCACCCCCGGCCATCAATGCGAGAATTCGCTGTCGCTGTTTCTCTTTCCTCCATGACGCAGCTCGCTTTTCCTGTTAAGAATGCACCAGGGTCTACCAATTTTAATCCTTGTGTGTTTTTACTTTTAGCGTCGCCCTTATCGGACCAATCCATCCATACTCATGAGTACCGGGCTTACCAATTTCGCAGAGGTACCGAGTCTTTCGACCCTAAATCAATGGATATAGTTAACATTGGGCCTGCGTTTCGCGGGCATTATGGTTCTTTTAGCCCTATTGCCCCCTTTCCAGCATTGGCTTGCGATTTTCGGAACTCGCCAATGAGCGAGGACCGGGATGAGAGGATTTTGAATCAAATGAAGAAGTTTTCTAAGGATCAGAGAGAGCTGGATATGGGTGCAGACGGATTTGACGTTGGGAGCTTGAATCGATTGGTGGGGTCAGAAGCAGCGAGTTATACTTCTGGCTTGGAGGATTTGTATGAGAAAATGCTTGTTAAAATTGAAAATTTGGCCAGACAAGTGGAAAGGAGTTCTGCCAGGGTTCTTGAGCAGGTGAGTTTTGTTGTAGCTGCAGAACAAATACAGTGATGTTCCGAGTGCTTTAGGTTTTAGATGATTGAAATTGCATGCGGGTTTCCTCATTATACTCCCTGACCTAATACGTTCAATTGTTGGTTTTATTGTTTTAGGAATATAATCAATTGTGACTTCTATTTAATAATATTTTTGTAATGTGGGTTCCAAAAATTGTAACCCCACTTATAGAGCGCAAATAATTACTTAGCACGGATTAGATTTGTTGCTTTATGAATACATCAAGATTTAGACATCTCCATTTCTTGATGTTGTTTGGGTCTAATCAGAAGCTATAAAACATGATGCAATAACTAATGGTGATCGTTTTTCTTTATTATCTCACAGGAAAACCATAATAGGAAGTTGAGATACAAAATTCTGAAGTCTGCTGTCCCGGAATAACTGTCTATATCATTTCTGCCGACCATTTCTTTTTTGTGTCAGGTAACTTTATTTCTTTGTATTTCAGTTCTTAAATTTTCAAACTTCAGCAATCTCCTTTGATGATTGAACAATTCATCCACTGAAGAATAGAAAGGAGCCGTTTACTTCATGTCAGCATTGTTATACTTCGTGAGCTTATATCCTTTGCATTGATGGAAAGCATTAACCCGACTAACGTTCAAGTTACACGAGAAATATTTTCTGAGACAGTCCAATTAGGAATTCAAGGACCACCGTAAATTTTGGTTTTGCCTTTTCTTGGCATCCCACAATTAGTTGATTAACAATGAAATAGGGACGTAATTCATAGTAACAATATTCCCATCCAGTTGACAATGTTGTTATCCTGTTGCATCCTCGGGTTTGCTTTTTCTTAGGTGACAAGCCATGGTCTATTGACAACAAGAGCATGACCCTAGAGTTAAATGGCTTTGCAAGTAGTGAGCAGTGTGCACAAATTTATGTATATCATTGTTGAGATGGGACTTTCTAGCATGGTCTGGTGGTTCAATTTGTGTTTTCTCCTCTGTCATTCCATCCTGGTTAACTGGTTAATGATGAACCATTGAACCCTGCTCATTGTATCAAATACAATGATTTTCCGATCCAGTATTATTTTCATCCAACATTCGTCTCTTTGTATTTAATGAGGACCTCACAACACTGCGGATCAGCAGTGATATGAACCTGCTATATTTTACTCAAATATAGTTATTAACACCATGCCAGGACGTGCGGCAGCCACATGGTGCATTGCCATAGCATGTTGTACTGTGCAACACCATTGGTGCTTGACCTGTGGAAATTTGTGCATCATACGTGCAAAATCCTCCGGACAAGAAGTCAATTCACAAAAGATTACAGCTGAGGTCTTGATAATTTCTAGACTACTATTAATTAGGAGGTGTTTGGATGGAAATCAAGCTATAGTTTCAGAAGTGATTTTACAGTATACGAAATAAATATGTGAAGGAATTTATCTCGATTTGCGGAAAAGTGCTTTTTAGAAACACTTCTCATGCCATCCAAACACCCCTTAAGAATACCTACTACAGCTGTATTAAAAAAGGGGGAATACCCACAACAGCGCTGCATGCCCAGATTCAAGTCTGATCTCTATTTTCTCCTACCTATATGCCCTCTTGTTCTCTAATTTTCCTTTTCCGTACGTATGTAAACACTTCATTTTTGCCTTGACTGTGTCAACTATCTCTGTAACTAATTTTCTTGAATTTCTTGTTTGGGACATAGTTGTCTTGTTAATCCTTTATCCCCCCTTGTTTATTTTGCCAAGATAAATTGCCCTTCTTTTTCTGCATTCGGGTTAATTACCACACTTTATTTTGTATGTGGTAATTTCTTAATTTATTGACTACCACTTGGGCCCCTTTTGGTTAGCACCAAGAAAGGTAATCCCTTCCCAGTGTACAACAATTTGTTAAAACCCTATAATCTCTATGGGGTTATATAAGCCATATTCTTACATGGATTGTTTGCACATTAATGTTAAATTGAGCAGCATGGTGTTCCTTGTATGTACTCAAAGATGCTATTTCGCTCAGATTCTTTTCCTACCTTCATGTTCTTTTGTTTTTTTAAAACTGTGTTCCAATCTGGTTAACTTGATAAGGTGAAAACTGTATTCATTATTTCTGATGCCCTTCATTAGAGCTTTGTAAAGGAGTAAGTTGCTAACTTGTTACCCTATATGGTCTTCATAACATCTCAGCCTCATTCTTGATAAGAAGGCAAGTTTATGGCTGACTCGAGATGTGGTCAGGCGACAAGTAGGCATGTTATTGAAGTGAACTATTGACGTATTGACATGTCAAATGAAGGTTCATGGTCCATAGTGGCTTTGTTCCTTAGCTTACAATATTATGAAGGCTTTCTTTTTCATGCATATGTATTTTATTTAGGTTACCATTGTAAAGACCGTCATCAGCTTCCATGTATTGATCACTTGAAATCATGATGTGAAAATTTTTTGACAGAATATAGATGTGATTGAGCTTTGAACCCGGAGTAATGATATCATATGAAGGCTCAGCAATTATTTCTGCAATGAACTTTTCTTGTGCCAACAATATTGTTTATGGACCTCTTGCAAAAATTATGTTTTGTTATCAATTCGTATGTTCATGCATTATGGTTTTGAAGGCGTTGCCAATCATTTGCCGTTGACAAGTCTACATTTTGTGTGGTTCAAAGCAGAGAAGAGAAACGATAAACAACATACCTCTTTACTTGACTCGGATTATTGACGGTTTCTTCTGGAATCCTCTAGAAACATGTGACTGAGTACCCTTTGGTGGAAATGTGGTATATGCGGTTCGGGCAGATGATGTTGTATTTTAAATCTAGGGTGATTCCTTAGGCTCAAGCATGTAATAGTAATTGTGCAGGGTAGTCGAATTCTGTTCATGTAATTTGCTGTCATCTATATTTTGTATTGCCTTGTATTCCCTGCGCCTTCCTTTTACCGATGTTAAATGAAAATCTTTTCAGCTTTAGTTGAAATTTGCTGTACTGCCTCCGTAAGGTTGCTTTATAGGAGAGAAATGCAATCAATGTGCATGGTAGTATTTTAAATTGTTACAGGTTATAATTCAATTTGAAATATACGATGTTCTGATTTACCAAACTTTCAAGGTAAAAAGAAAAAAGAATTACCTAAATTTAGGTATCATCTTTTCTTGCATGTATGGCTAGGAATAGTGTTAAATGATTAGTGCTCTGAGTAAACAACTTTGCTTAAAAATTTAATTTTAATTCAATCCAATTGTTAAATGACGGAACTTGAGCAATATATTAATCTTATTTGGTAAATAGCAAGTTTTTTTATTATGATGTTTAATTTGACTGAACTTTAGGATCGAATTTTGGAGTTACATAGGCCGGCTGACATATCATAATTCTCCCAAAGGGTGATCGTTTTATAACATATAGAAAAGCCCCGGGGGGGGGGGGGGACACAAAAGATGTTGGTTCCGTCTAACGGTGGTGTGGAATGAGTTTTGAACAATCAGTTAATATTCTATTGATTACGTGCAAAATCAGCTTCAGTTTGCTTCGAGACAGCTTCATCCTCCTTCTCTGACGAGTACCTATGGAGAGAAAAACACCTTTAAATGCCAAATAAAGAATGTGAGATCACAACTATTTGCTGTTTGCTTAAAATTAAAACATCATGTCGGCTTATCATCACGTCCGTGAATATAAAACGTGATTAATTTTCACTTATCGTTATATAATAATTAAAATAAATTAGGTGATTGAATCAGAAGCTAGCTTCTCACCCCCTGGCGTTTGCCCAGCGGCAGAATTGGTAGAGTTGGACAGTGTCATTGGAAGCATGACAAGCAAGCAGCAGATAGTTGCGTGGTCTCACCATCCATGCAAATCTCATATACAGTGCAGAGTATATGCACATTACTGCACCACATTATCTCCTTCATTAAATCACTTTCGCGCTCTTATTTTAAAAAAATAAAAAAGTGTAAAATGCCACAGATTGTTGAATATCACAACAAAAATATCTTGGCGCTATCAGAAAACTTGATGGCAAAGCAAATACGGAAGAAGTTTTGCACAAGAGTGTTGTCCAATTCCAAATTCTGAGGAATACAGAAATGTTCGACCTGATGTCATGTTGGCAGAGATCATTTGAGGAGGTTTATTCATGTCTGCCAACCCCTGCAATGAAACAGCTTTACCATTACCAACCTGATCATCCCAAAAAAAAAAAAAAGAGGAACGAGTCAAAGTGAAGAGAAACGTACTGCAACCACAAATCCAAGGTTGGCAACAGGTCCCCAGAAGTGTGTTGTTTTTGGACCAACTGGACTGTTCCAGAATGCTCGGAAGTAAGCCATATTTCACTTGATACTGACGCTCTGGCTGCTCCAACTGTAAGGACAAAATAATTTAGCCACCTGTCATTCGAACCAATATATGCAAAGTAGCATCCAAAAAAAAAAATCTAATCGGATTTCCTAGGAATCTGATTCCGATGTTATAACCTCCCAAGATTTTTCACCCACCAATTCTTATAGCTTAATTTCTCATACAAAGTACTCAGACGACAACACGACTTGTTGAGCTTCAACCAACCTTGACCCGGGGGAAAATAGCTTCAACAACCAGAAAATGTTGGCGAATCCACCCAAGTCACAGGGCGTTGCATGGATTGCAAGGAACAAAGAAAAATGGGGAACTACTGCTAATAACAAATGACCCAACAATCCCATAAATCAACAGAAAACTTGGGCAAATATATATATATATATATATCTATCACACAGACAGACAGAAAACCGAGGCCAAAACACAATCCCAGTTCTCAATGAGATGAAACTTTGATGTGAGGGGTGTGACGAAATCCACTTAAAAGAGAAGAGGTTTACCTTATTATCTTGTGCACAGAAGTATGAGGACTGAATCTGAGGAAGAAGAATGGAATAGAGAGGGTGGTGATATGTTATTAAGAAGACGGTGGATTCAAAACAAGGCCAAATTGAGTGAATCACCATTAAATTTGAATGGAATAGATCTAAACTTTACATATAAAAAACTATCAACATGCAACTATCATAATATGTAAGCTTAGGCTTGACAAGTAGAATGAAGAGCCATTCCTCCCAAAAATAAACTGAAGTTAGTTCTTTGACTTTCATTTAGTTCTTGCTGATGCCTTTGTTATGAAAAAGAAGTTATGACTTTTTATATAAATTTCAATTTGACATTTATAATAAATAGTTGGAAATGTTTATCGGCAATTGCACAAAAATATTTACATTATTAAAAAAAATACACATAGCATGAAAACATAGAGTGTTCAAATATTTAGAAAAAGACTGAATAATAAACAATAGTGATAGATGATTAGTTTTATATTAATGCCAAGTTCATGAATAATAAATAAATGATGATTAATGAATTCATTTTATTTAGCATACTAGTTAATGGCGTGGTGGTGTATGATTGAATTAAAAACAATAGCTTGTAAAACAATCATAAATTAAATAAGAAATAAACATGAATCGAAACTACTTGAAACTTGAGTTATATTAACTTCACAAGAAGTAGATCCTTTATTTTATAAAATCAACTAATTTGATTCAGTTTATTTCTAATTCAAATTGAACTGAACTAAACACTGAAATATCCCTAATTGCCTGAGCAAACTACTTATAAGAAAAATTTGATATATTCTAAGTGTTAAAAAATGCCACTAAGTTATTCTTGATGTGAATAAGAACAATTTTAATCTTTACTAGTGTATGTTTGGTTTCTTATGTTAAAGCAACCACATCCTTAGCTAGAAATCATGTGATATCAGTGAAGAACCCAATCATTAATCACCCAGCCCCACAGGGCACAGGCACTTTATTGATACAGTATATGGTTTGGAAGAATGTGAAAGAGTGATTGTTGCATAACAAATTGTGAAAAAAATAAAAATAAAAATAACACTGTCAGGTGAGTTAAACAAATATTCAAATTATCTAGGCTTTGACCTATTGAACAAAATCTGCAATCAAAGTTATTTCATAGCTTATACCTGAGAACTTTGAGTAATCATTTGAGGTAGAATATACACTAAATGGAAAACAGCATATAATCAAATCATTCTTGCATTTGAACGATCAAAATCAAAATGCTGCATTACTTAATTCCCTCCCTTGGGCAGAGTATTTCATTGGCATGTGCATAGTAACAGCAAAATCAGCATCAATTTACTTGGATGCAGCTTCTTCCTTTTTGACAAGTACCTTAATGGAGCAACACTTCCATAGATGCCAACTTAGAAATGGAAGCGCAACCATAATTGTACGCAGGATTTTTTAATAGAGCTATAATATACGGATAGTTTTCTGGACTGTAACCTAGTGGTTGACTCATCAACCAAATTCTTTCACATCTCATAACCTAATCATATTGAAGAACTTGATAACAGACCCTCTTAAAAATTGCACCAAAATTTTGTCATTCGAAGAGACAAAAGATTGGACACGATAGAGTTGTTCTGACTCAATCACATGCTCAGCAGCTTACTCGTTGCCCTTTACCCGGCAGGAGAATTGGTATAGCCGCACAGTCTCATTTGAAGCGTGCCAAGCAAGTTGCAGATAGTTGCGTGGTTGAACGATCCAAGCAAATCCCATGAACAAAGATGAATACACACACATTTCTGTAGCACCAACACAGGCAAGAGGGAAGACTTAATCAATGAACAAAGACCAAAAATTAGGTTCATTTTTTTAGGTATTTGCTGTCATATTTTATTGTAAAAGCATAACAGTGGATATTTGTAGAAGTACTACATAATTAGCTCTATAAATGTCCTCCATTTATTTCACTTTCTTCGGAAAACTCGATAACAAACACCAAAAGGAACCCCATTTAAGTCTTGTCCAATTCCAGATTCTCAGGAATACAAATAGTTTCAACCTGCTGTCATGTCAGCAGAGATCCTTTCTGGAGGCTTATTCATGTTTGCAAGCCCCTGTAATAAAACTGCTTTACAAACTTGGTCATGAGGGCATGACAGGAGAACTTGTAATCCTCTATAACAAGAACATTCTTTATGGCCTCCCATCTAAAATCAAACAAATAAATAAATGATCAGTGCAGCAGCAAATCCCCAGTTGGCAACAGCTCCCCAAAAATGGAATGTTTTCGGACGATCCGTGCTGCTCAAGAATGCTCGGAAAGAGGAGGCCTTGATACTGACGCTCAATAAAAAATAGGTTAGATAGATGACATAATAACGATAGTCAGTAGACTGAATTAATTGTTCATTGAAAAAAAACACTCAGACACAACTAGAAAGGAGGGTGAAAGATGGATGAGGCTTTCATTCTTACTCCTAACCTTGCCCAAAAGCCAAATAATGGAAAAGGAATGAAGCCACGAATATGATAAATATATACCAAGAAGTAAGGACCTCAATCATTCTCAGTGCAACTTCAAGAACAGATAAGCGCAATCACATCTTCATTAACCGTGCGCCTCTCTGTGTCGTGGGAGAGCTAAGGGGAAGAAAAAGGGAGTTCAGGGTGCATTTGATGCTTCACATCCGTCACCGGTAAAAGCTTTTTTTTTTCCCCTCACTCTTTGGTATAAAGTTCCTCTACAACTTTAGGGTGAGTTTTTTGGCACCCAGTTCACCGGAGCTTTACTCTGACTACATCTGGATCCGACCCACGTCACGCACTTGGCTGTGGTGGGTGAATACGCTGAGACTCGAACTCAAGACCTCACTTAAGCAGTACCAAGCCGCTTACCACTTGGACCAACCCTTATTGGTTGAAGCTAATACTTCATGTCTTCATGTTAGGTTTAGTCAGGTCGGAAATCATGATGGGATGGACCCATTTAATTCTGATAGGCCCGTTTAAAATAGTGTAATGGATAGCTCATAAATGAGCTTTGAAATTGGGGCATGAGTATGTGCCCAAAAAAAACAAAGGGGGTATGACTAGGCCATGGATTCTGTGGATCAAGCCTTCATAAGGACTACCAAGTCCCAACAGTTAGGCTCAGCCTCCATTGTTTCACGGTTTTTTTCTGTTGGGCTGATGATCCGTACTTTACCTGCTTCTGCTTCACAGTATAAGCACTTTAACAAATTCATTAGAACTGAAAAATGATCATTAGCTCATTAAATTTGTCTCAAATTGAAAGTATTTTTTTCAGCTTTACTCATATTAAATGAGGTTTGAAAGAAAGAGAGAGATATGAGAAGTTACATTTAACTATTAATTGCATGAACAGATTTGACAAATAATTATGAATTACTCTTCAAATCATTTACATTTTGAACCAAATCATTATTCTAGAAGCGACTTACATTATGAATAGAGAAGTTAGCTAAGTTAAATTATGTCTTAAATGTAATGAATGGAATAAAATAAATAAAATTATGGATATATTTCCTTTTCTTTTTCTATTTTTGACATCCATTAACTTATTTAATATTTTATATATAGTCAAGTTCTATGATTGTAAAATTTTACGTGGATAAACATGTATATTAGTGGCTTTGATGCTACTGAAAGTTGAGTCTGAAAAGTTTTTCAGGATCAAAGCATGCTTTAAAACTTAAAAAGTATTTACAAAGATACCCACAAAATTATCTATCAATAACACTATCACAACACCTGTAATTTTTTTTTTGGCTAAAACATAGGTATCCTCCTATTGGAAACAATCTTATTTGAAGCACTGTCAGACATTAAATGTGGACAACTCTCTCCCAACGGAGATTCAAATCTTAGTTTTTCACATTATGAGAGATTAGCCTCTTCTACTAGGCCTAACTCTTGTTAGTACAACAACTACAATTGATTCTGTTTGTTCGGTTGCGCCCATGCGTAGTCTGGGCCGTTTCCATCTGAATGAAAGAAATGGAGGATGCAGAGCTTGGAGCTTTCTTCGAGATTGGACCAGAAGTAGAAAGAGTTCTCTTTAACTTTCCAGGAAATGGGCCTTCAGCAGATCCTTCCGTACAGAAATGAACAGTCCTCTAATTCATCATCTGGGCCCACAGCATTTAAGAACCATAGGCCCACGTTTTGGTGAATATCTGTTCTTTGTGGGTTCCACTGCGTGGTCCACAGTATTATGCATGAGATAGTAAGTAAAATTCTCTGCTTTCCCCCCGATGAAAAAAAAATGCTCAACGGGCTTTGGATTGTTAAAACAGAATAAATAACAGCTTGTCAATGACTAGGGTTAAGTTTTCGCCGGCATCATTTCTTTTTTAAAAAAAATGCAAAGCTCCCCCTTACGTGAGAAAATATATTTTTAAGAATTTCCAAAAAGTGATTTAT
Organism: Neltuma alba; assembly: GCF_004799145.2. NCBI lineage: Eukaryota > Viridiplantae > Streptophyta > Magnoliopsida > Fabales > Fabaceae > Neltuma > Neltuma alba. Next base: position 11,247 of record NW_021632825.1, on the reverse strand, counting down.
TGCAAGAATTTTAAGAAAAATGAATGTGAGAGTAAACTACCAGCTCATAATCTGATGGGAAAAGAACTGGTGCTTATAGTTAATATCCAAATCAACTCTGCAATACAGAACGCTGATTTCAATGTTTTCTTGTTCTGTCACCTTTTCATTATTTGAAATGGCAGGCTGCGAGAGCACATATTTGCATAGAATTTGTCAGATAATTTGCTGAGGGAAAACAAATTTTAGAACACATCTGGAGTTCTGAAATTATCACATGGATTTAGGTGATGAATTGTACCATTTTTGAGGTGTAAATTACTTTTATTTTATTGTGACAAAAGAGTACCCATTGTGACATTGAATGATGAAGTCCCAAAACTATAATTAAGGCTGTCCTTGTTAACCGTCCAGTTCCTCTTTTCTCCCCCTCATTCCTCAAGATATTGGTTTCTCCTGAAAGTGTTTTTTTAAAATATTTTTATTCAAATCAAAATAAAACCCCTCTTACATATTTATTTTGTATATTATAAAATTATTTTTAAAATCATCGTTTGTTTTCTATCCAAATACTCGCTCATATAATAATCCTATTGCCATTGTCTCCTCTCTGCAATTTGAACTATTTGAGAAAGTCAAGAAGCACGAACAGTGCCCCAACCTTAGAATGATGTCCTTACTCTTTAACTTTTTTTAGAGAAAAAGTTGCAATTGCGAATTGTGCATCCAGCAGATTTACGAAAGAAAGTGATCGAGGTTTCTCCCTTCCAATAAATATAATCTTTCATATATTTTTTTTTTTTTTGCCAACATATAATCTTTCATATATACACATAGTTTTTCTCCTTATATTTAGTATTTTACTGGGAGACCGATGTTAAAATATTGTTAGAGGCAAAAAGTGCAATTCTATAGTATTCGATCTTAGGTGGCTTCGTAGATTAAGTAGAATTTCTCTCTTTTTAATAAGCTTGTCTTTGAATATGCCCTTAACATTAGTGTTTTTTTCGGGGGTAAACTAACGGTAGTGTTTTAATTGAAAAGAGAGTCGCCTACAATAGGTCTTGACTGGGAGAAAACCAAGTAAAGTGCTAAAATTCCCCCTTCTCACAATATGTTAGTCTCTTAGAATGAACTTCTTTTATTATTATATTATTATTACTCCCCTGATTCTTAATATAAGACCTATTTAACTAATTTGATTAGATTTAAAAAGTTAGGTAAGTTAGTTAATTATAAAAAATATGACATGTTTTTTTTAAAACACCATAATCATTTTTCTTAGCTAGTATCCTCCCTCCTTCTTCTACTTAATTATGATTAAGGGAGTATCTATATGGATAATTTAGAAAAAAATGATAAATATGAGAAATAGGTCTTATACTTAGAACCAAAATCAACTCAATAATTAGATTCTAAGAGGTTACTCCTTAACCGCAGGGATAACGCCACTGTTAATATTTTTCCATATCACAAAGAGGTTACTTCTATTTTAGGTTAAAAATTAATGAAGGTTGAAAATTTGGATCCAAGTATGAGGAGCACATTGGCATTTTCTTTTCTTTTCTTTTCATTTTCAAGCTGGCGCCTCCTCATAAGCCATGTATAAAACTCTGGACTGCATATATTGCGGTGAATTATGCGTTCTTGTTTTGTGATGGTTAATTAAGGGATTTTGATGGCGTGAGTTGATGTTGTTAGTGTTATATGTCTTGTTGATTTAATGTGCTAATAATAAATTGTTTCATAATCCAAATTAAAGGAGTTTTAATTGGGAAAAAAACAAATTATACGATGGATGAAAGCCGCGTTGAATAAACAAATTAAATAGAGCCAAAGATATGCCTTGTTCCTTCCAAATCTGAAAAAGGCTATAAAATCCCAATGAATGAAAATAGAACAGTTCGAGACTAGTGCCTTTTTTTTCCTTTTCCTTTTATTAAAAAAAAAGTGCTACCCCTATATTGGCCTTGCTTGTAATACTCTTTCCATGTTGTACAGTCCTATCATATTTAAAAAGTATTTGGATAGAAACTAAATCATGATTTTTAATGTGATTTTGACAGTATACAAAGTAAACACATAAAAGGAGTTTTATCTCAACTTGCATAAACATACTTTTTAAAAGGACTTTTGGAAGAATCCAAATACCCCATTAATTTCAAGCACTTTGCAATCTTTTGTTTTTGTTTTTTTCAGAAGTCTTTGTTTATGCTTTTCAGCTCCCGAAAGTTTAATATTCTTCTGATTATATAAATTAGGAAGAAATATTTTAAAGTAATCAAAATCATCATGCAAATCGGTTCTTTTTTTTCTTTTGAGTTACAAGAGAGCAGGATCGAACCTGCAACGCACACACTCCACACACACACATACTACTCGACCAAACGGCTAGTGGTATCATGCAAATCGGTTTTATATGGCGAAGAAAAATTCAAAATTTTATAGTTACTGTAAAATTATTGATAAGAAGTAAATTAAATTAACATGATTGTTATTTTGGAGTGATGAATAATATTACCTCCAGTCCTTAATATAAGATCTTGTTTGACTTTTATTTTGGTTCTAATTATAAGATCCCAATCTACTTGGTTTATTATATATATTTGTGTATTTTTTTCAAGGTAGTCCCTCTAATAATAGAAGTTCTGGCCAATAAACTTGATTAACAAAAATATTTTAGGAAAGAAGACACTTATTTATTACAAATAACTAACTTAATTTATTTTTTTAATCTCTTCAAATTAGTCAACTAGCTCTTATAATTAAGATCAGAGGTAATACTAAATATTGTACCATGATACCTAAATAAAATAGAATATTGAAATAACTAGACAGAAAATAAAAGGGCAAGTGTGATATGATATAGTGATATCTTTTGGAGTATGGGATTGACCAGAGCAGTAGTTAGAGCAATAATTAGATGGGAACGAAGATTCGCGAAGACAATTTAGAATTATAAATATGTGGTAGCCTGCATATCAAACCAAATTAAGATTAAAATTAGGAAGAGAAGATCTCCAGATTCTCCACTAGAGCTGTATATAATTTTACTTTTATGCTTTTTAGCTCGTGCAATGAACCACCGCAAGCTTGCAGCCATTGGTTACCCCAAAAAAGAAAATAACCTTCCCACATGTGCTTTCTTATACAACACTATATATTATATTCTCATCCCTTATATTCTAGGCCTATTTATTTATGTATTTATCTATTTACTTTCCTTCTTTATCCGAGGCCTCAAAGTCTTTTCCGCACACCAGATCTGTGTTTATTTTATTCCCCAGGCAGCTTCTAATTAGGTCTCGCATTTAATTTTTCTCAGAATTACTTTTAGATTTGTGGCTCTCGTTATTCTTTTTAGCTAATAAAGTGAAAAATACATGCTTCGAATTAGATGAATGGTTTCCCATAAACGATTTTTTTTTTTGAAAAATATCGCGAAAGCTAATGTGTTGATTCCCTCATTTTCAGAGGCCAAATGGCCATTTGCATCTTGCATAGTGATGTCCGTCGAGGGTTCTACAATTTTCTCCAAACTCACTGACTTACACCCAATGAGTTAGTGGCTCACCACCCATATACATAAATATATATATATATAATGATCACGTGTGAATTTGATAATTACACAGCCATTTTCAAGAAGATTTTGATGTTATCTTTACTTACCATGTGTTCTTTTATACATATGTACACAAAATTTATAAAATCCTGTGATCATTTTCCCCGATCGAACTACCAAAAGAACTTGTGAAAATATCACATTTTATGTGACTGATACATAAAGACAGACATCTATGTGGTATTTCACTATGTCCATAACTTGAAAGCACAAAACATCAAAGTATGAGTTAATTTGAAATAAATTGGACATAATACTCAAGAATAATCTTGATATATAGTCGCAGAAAACATCCGATCTGATCTGTATGTAAGTATGTTTATTAATGTTATCATTAGTTTTGTGTGAACAAAAGTTCACATTAATCTTCTTTATTATATTTTAGTAGTAATTAACTATACTGATATATTAAAAATAGTAAACAACAATACATTTTTATGGTAGTTATGATTTTAAAATTAGAAAGGTTTTTTTTTTGTGTTGTTGAGATTTTTGCATAAAGAAACAAATAGCTTGTAAGCAATTGAGAATGGAACGGATAGAAGTAGTGAAAGGTTATAGCGTGACGTGCACGAAGTTGGGAGTTTGGGTGTAGTCAACAATCACCAAATTCAATACACACATATCCACCCACGTGACCACCATCCATTTTCATTTGCTTATTTATTGCTGCTGGTTGAATGCAGACGGACGACGCCAAACCCAAGCGGGTCTCCTAAAAGGTACTAGCATATCCAGTACAGTGTTTGCAGCCCTTGCTTGAACAGTGCTCAAAAAATGAAATCTCCTTCCTCATTCTCAGATCCAAACCCCACAGAACCACTTCAATTTCAGCCTCACCGTGCAAGCACTTGACTAAAAACTCTATCTGGGGAATAATTAGTGCAACTTAAAAGCAAAACAACACCAGAAGATTGAGCTTCAAATTAAGAGAAACAAAAGCAGGAGAAAAAAGAGAGAGAGGGGGAAGAGCGACATACCTAGAAGATCTCATAAGGAGGAAAGAAGAGAGAGAGAGAGAGAGAGAGCATGAAGAAACCATGAAACTCAGGATGGATAGCGCAAAGAGAAGAACACGGCAGAGGGAAGATAGGTTCAGCCATGGCGCTATCCCTCCTGAGCTTTACGGATTCTTCTGCACGTAGAGAGGGATGGAGAATCAAATTAAGGGAGAGGAGGAGGAAGAAGTGGGAGAGGGTGAGGAGGGAAGGGGACGTTTGGGTCCTATTTATACAGCCAGATGATGGGGAGGGGAGAGAGTGGCCCAGCCTCTTATTTGCAGACAGACGTATATGTCCCCATTTTCAGTGCGATTCACCCTCAAGTCATTCACCCTCCCTCCGCCTTCCCTCCTTCAAAACTACTGTTCTCTTCCCAATTATTTACTCTCCCGTTACTGCTCTCAATTATCTTGTATACCTATGAAATACTCATAAATTTAGTTGGAGTGATTTTTTGTTACCCTTCATATTTTCAGAGGAATAAAATTAATTAGTTTCTACGGTGTTGGCGGAGCATACACACACACACAAACTACTTGTGATCCCAAAAATAAGAAGAGGAAAAAAAAACAGAGAAAACTAAAATTAACAATTGATGCAACTTTACCACATTGTTCTTATATATGCAAAAGTTTGGAATCTTACTTGAAGAAAGAAATAACTAATGACTACTGATAGAAAAGCATTGTCTAGAGATTACATGCATATCATGTTTTTGTTTTTAGGATCATCACTATTATATGTGTAATTAATTTTTTCATTTAATTAAGATACTATTATAAAATATTAAAATTCAAAAAGAAAATATAAAGCAAAATAATTCAATTAATGTGGAGGGGAGTGAGTGGAGATGAGGTGGAATGGAACTGGATGAGGTGTTGTGGTGGTAAAGTCAAAATGGATTGACCGGTACGTCTAGTTGATTGCTAATTTATCTGCCACATTCCCACTAATGACAAACACAATTTAAATGGTAAGAGCATTTGAAAAGATTTATTAGCATACATTTACATACTATTCATCCAAAAGGATTTTTTTTTTCTAACCATTATTAACAAAATTGGAACCCCCGTACCGTACTCATAAAACTCCTTTTTCCTCCAAAAAAAAGAAGAGCTGAACTGTTGTGGGTTGTGGGCTAGGGCAGGCTAGTTGAATTTTTGTTTTCTCCAGCTCAACTCGTCATTTTACCTTCTTTTTTTGGCCCTATTTTCAAGCTTTTTTTAAACATCAAATTGAGTTACGAATTTTTATGTTAAAGCTGTTTCATTTTATCACAAGCTTATGTATAAATTAAATTATGGAATATGCTTGAAAAGCCAACTGAATGATCCATGTTCTAAGTCGAGTGACTGAACTTATGAAATTTTTAATAAGGCTATATGACCTAAAGAGGAATTTAAAAAGTTGATCAAATTAAGTCAATGCCTCTAGATTTAATCAAACTTTATTAAACATGTATTTTTTTGACCTGATATTGCAAATGTATTTGGAGAAAGGAAAGTTATTAAGTTGAAATTGAAATTTATGATCTGCATAATGGGATTTGTTAATTTTAAATATTGGCTTGTGCTCAGGTTTTTTTAAAGATTTATCGAAAATGTTTTGTGAAGAAAAAGAGGGTTTGTTTGCATATGGTTACATACTTATACTAAGTACTTACAAGCACGTTTATGTAAGCAGAAACCAAACTCTCATCACATATTTATCTCATATTTCATAAATTATGATTAAAAAGTTCTTTTTGAACGATCTTACTGCTATTCTAAACAAAAATGAAGTTGATGATTAGAATTAAAACTTGTGACTTGCATAGTGAAATTTATTAATTTTTAAGATTACAATATGCTTAAGTTTTTCTAAGATTTATTGGAAATGTATTGGTTAAGTGAATTGGAAAAATTTCAACCTAACCTCTTCAAGCATAACTCAAATCTCTGGTTCTATTTTATATGGGTCAGTAGGATCAGTGCAAAAGATTATAATATTTTCCCCCGAATTTAAGCTTCAAGAATTAATATTATTATCCTATCTGGAATTTCAATTCGTCTTGTGATCGATCAAAATCACGTGATTATATTTAACATAAGAAGTGATGACCAGAGAGAGGATTATATTGTAATGTTCCAAAGTCCAAATTAAACTGTTTGTTACGAAGAGATCATAAACAATTTCATGGATTAAAAAAAGGCATTCATGGATACATACACGCATTAATTATGAAATGTTAAAGGGAATTATATTGAGTAATAAGAAGATTTTTTTTAATGAACGTAATTGGAACTATTGCCAACTACTACTCGATGCTAGGTTTCTCCACTGCTACGTGTATTATTGCTTTTGTGTCGGGGTCAAGGTCGACGATTTATCTTTTTCATCCTTCGATAATTATCATCTCAAGACTCGAACTATTCCAATCTCAAACTGGGTTTCTCACAAGTAATGATAATTAAGTCGGCAGTTTGCCTAAATTTCCCTCACTTGAACATCTAGAAGTACTCCCAAAATAGGACTTCTTCCATTAAGTTGTAGCAGTGTACGTAGTACCATACCCTCAACATATATAATATTGCCTCCGATCCTTAATATAAAAATTAGTTTAATATTCAGTTTAGTTTTAAATATAAAATCCTAATTTACTTTATCTTTCATGTTTATTCAATTTTTTAAAAGTAATCATTATAATAATTGCACATATTAAATATTTCGTTAAATAGTACTCTCTCCGTTCTTTATTATAAGAGACATTTAATATTTATGGCATGTTTCTATATATAAAGGACACTTAAAAGTTGTCTCTACTTTTTTTGTGTTGATTTCTTATTTTACCCATATTTATTGTCTTCAACTCACACTCTCTCTCCTTCCCACTTCTCTTTCTTTTAATAATTTACCATTGTTCTCTCTCCTTATTAATGATGGCATTTTTAGAAAAAAAAATTATACTTTTTACACATTGATTGTTCTTAACTAATTTTAACTATTTTTTTATCAACGTAATTTGGTTATTCGTCTCTTATAATAAGGAATGGAAGGAGTAGTTTTAACTAATACACATGATTAGTAATATAATGATATTGTAGAGAAGATAACACCTATTTGTTACAAATAACTAACTCAACAAGCTTTTTAAATTACTCAAATTGATTAACTAGCTCTCTTATATTAATGATCGGAGGTAATGTGGTGTATGTGAATTGTTTATATAATCGGTGGAAATTTAATTTCACGTGATGTAAACCGCGGAAGGATTGATTAAGCAAAAGTGGGACACATCACTACAGTACAGTTAGACGCAGTAGGGAGACATTGAAAGGGAATTCTGATTCTTGATTCGGCAAATATATATGTGCATATGAATTCAATGCTCTGTTATGTATATATATATATAATCTCCATACATATTTTTATCGATTTCCGTTATATTCCCCACCACATGTTGAATCATGCCATTTTTTTAAGTCATTAACTATTAAAATTAGGTACCCCCTTAATCATTGCTAATTCGAAGATTATATATTATTGTAGGTAAAAAGCTGTTCAACCTAACCATCATGTATGTTAAAGATTTCATCACTTACATCCTTTTCTTTCAGATTACCGCTTAACTATATACACGTTGCACATTCACTTGCAATAATACCCTTTTTTCCATCTAAACAAAGCTACTGTTTATTAGATCAGTCCTATTACTACCTTCATATTTTTCACGTAATTTAATTTATTTATATTCTTAATTTATCTTAGACTTTTAAAATAATTGATAAATAGGAGCAATTGTTTTTCGGATAGTTTGCATAAAATAATTAATTTCCTCGCCTTCTAGAGCTCCGCATAGTGTTATTCACTTGCTAATTAATTATACATCAGTGTTGTTCTAGAAATGATTATTTTTCAAGGGTTAATCTTACCATCGCGGGCGGTATCGAAAGAGCCAATTTTCCGCCCTCCGTTTAAATCTTAAAAAAATAAATCAACACACGACTTGTATGCTCCTCTCATTCGTATTTGCCTAAAGTACTTGAATTTTTCAGAAAAACTTTTCTATTGTAAAATATTATTTTTACCATTTATCAGAGCTGTAATATGTTTCTAAATTGATGCCGTTTATTTTAAAATGAAAAATCAAGGAATTTTTTTAATAAATTTTATTGATTTAAATTTTGTTAATTTTAATAAAAGTAGCTAAAAGAGATTATATTGAAGAAGGGGGAGCTAGAATTAGATATTTCTTAAAATTCTTTTCTTATATAAAATGTGCTCTCTTGATTCAAAATATAAGTATCAAATCTTTGAAAAGGTTTTTTTTTTTATAATAATCATTTTGAATTTATATGATCATTTAATGCATTTTTATCTCATCTCTTTTTTTGCACTTACTTTTCGTCATTTTTTTCACTACTTCTGTTTCTCGTTTACTCTCTCTATAAAAAAGAGTGTTTTAAAAAGATCAGTTATATTTTTTTACATATTTATTATCTTTAACTAGTTTTGATCAATTTTTTTAATTTTAATTATTTGATACTTATATTTTATATGGAAGGGGGAAGTATATTGAAAAAAAATGAATTGAAATGGGGCCTCTTGGGGGGGAAAAAAAACCAAATGAAAGAAAAAAAAAACGGATAATATAAATTTTGGTCTTTAAAATTTGTTTTCATTTTGGTTTTATTTTTAATTTCAAATTATAAGTTAGTCCCTCAAATTTTTTTTTTCATTTATAAAATTGGTCCTTATAATCTAATAAAAATTTAAACTATTTTGTCCTAACTCATAATTTAAAATTTGAGGAATTAAAATTAATACGAGGATAAACATAAAGTAGTCCAGACTATGTTAAAAAAAAAAAAACGAGTGAGTAGAGGGTGCTGGAATTCGAGGGGTGGCCCCAATTAGGGGTGCGGCGAGCCCTTTTCCATCAGAGGGAGTACCGAGGCATTTTTACCCAAACCCTATAAACAATAAAAGAATTTACTTAAATGCTATAAGGTGAAAAGTATTTGCCAAAATGCTACATTAGAAATCGTTTTTCAAAAGAATGATTTTAAATTTTTGAAGAAGTAGTTCACCTGAAAAATAATTTCTTCATCTGACATTTTTTAAATAAAAAATTGAAATGATTCTGCAAAGAATGATTTTAACACCGACACATTTTTTTAGTAAAAATTATAACTAAAAACCCACATTATTAACTTTGCCATCTCCTTCAATTTCATTATGAATTTTGATGAAAATTCCAATTGATGACCCAATCCCCTCTACACATACATTTTTTTTTATTTTTCATTTTCTGCAAAACATGAAAAAATATAAATAGATTTTAGGGTTAAGATAAATCCAATACTTTGAAAACCTTAAAATATTTTGTGGTGCATTTAACATCTAGAAGTATTTTTTAGGTGCATCCAACACCCTGAAATATTTTTTTTTCTTAGTATTGGATGCACCAAAAGATATTTTATGATGCTAGATGTATTTTTAAAAAATATTTTAGAGCTGGATGTATCAAAAAAAATACTACAAAGTGCTAGATTCACTTAGAAAAGTATTTCAGGATATTGGATGCAACTCAAAATATTGATTTGTCAATTTTTCATGTATTTGATGCTTAAATTAAATAAGTCTTTTCATATTTTAAATAAGGCTCCTTATTTTTTTTCTATCCTCCAAAACCTCATTTTCTATGGTAAAGTTGAAAAATTTCATTCTAAAACAGATTTATTGACTTGACTATCACTTTTTTTCTTATGATAAATCAGTTGAAGTGATTTATATTGAGATCAAAGAGAATATAAGCATATTTTACATTTATTTAGTTTATTTTATATATTAATTTTAGATTTAAGTATCAAGATAAGAAATAATCTTCCCATAAATTTTACTTATATTTTCATCTTTTGCAGAAAACATAAAATAAAAAATAAAAAATAAAAAGTATGTGCCAAGGGGGCTGGGTCATCAACTGCAATTCTCATCAAAATTCAGAATGAAATAGAAGGAGAGGCAAAGTTAGTAATGTGGGTTTTTAGTCGTAATTTTTACTAAAAAAAATGTCAACGTAAAAAAGTTTAAAAAAATCTTCAATTTCAATTTTTTTATTTAAAAAAAGAATGTTAGATAAAGAAATCGTTCTTCAGGTGAACGACTTATTCAAAAATTTAAAATCATTCTTCTGAAAAATGATTTCTGATATAGCATTTTCGTGAATACTTTCTACCTTACAGCATTTAGGTAAATTCTTTTACTGTTTATAGGGTTTGGGTAAAAATGCCGATTCCCGGCATCATCAGCTGATGTGATTTTGAGGTTTTGATGTTTAGAATTAGAAGCATGATGAGCGTGGGGATGCTGTCGTATGAACTGTGCGATGGTGACTTGGATTTCATTTAAGATTTCAGATTAATACTTTAACAGAGGAGAGCGTGGGATGAGTTGACAATGATGAGGATAGAAGGCAGAGACACGTAGTAGGTGGGAAACAAGCTATTATGGTATGGTCATCCATTCCATTCCAGTAACATCACTCCTTTGGGTTTCACCGCTTCCACTGTTTTAATTCTTCCCCCACTATTCCCCGCCTGCACTTGTTCACCTCTACTCATCAACCCAATACATTACCTCACCCGTCATTTGATCCTAATA